>NC_142352.1:3132500-3432500 GCF_059441175.1 Urocampus carinirostris | reverse complement strand
CACACAGGCGAGAGACCATTTGTGTGTCTGGTTTGTTGCAAAACGTTTGCAGTAAAGCAAAATTTGACGGCACACGCTAGAACACACACTGGAGAAAAACCTTTCGCATGCTCAGTTTGTCATCGGACATTCGCTACTCGAACAAACTTGAACACACACACAAAAAAACACGCTGATGAGAAACTTTTTACATGTTTTGTTTGTGGTCAAGGTTTTATTCGAGAAAGACAGTTGATAAGACACAAACAACGACATTAAGGAGAGAGACATAAATCACCAAGAGCAGGCAAGTGGGTTGGCTATTGTGTCATTTTTTCATTATTATTTGTATGTTCAAGATGTAAAGATATCATGTGTCCTAAAAGTTTTTCATCTTCTTGTTCATATTTTTTTAAATATTATCTGCATGTTTTAATCCAAGACAGGTCCAATTACCTATTTATGAGTTTTTTGAAAAACTTTAATTTATTGTTAAACGTTTTAATTTTTAAGATAATATTTATTAAAAGAACTTAAGCTACTATTAACATTTGTGTATGTGTCATTAAGTAAACAACACTTACAAAAAACAACATTATTTCAAAGGGACAGTTCGTATTATTAGACCACTAGGTGTCACCTGTATATCGTAGTGCAACCAAAAAAAAGTTGTAAAAAGCACAAAGAAGAATACCAACCAAGGAGTCTAAAAGTGACAATGAAGCACAATATTTCTTCAATTTCTTGCCCAGCCTATTTGTACCTGTAGCAGCAAGATGGCGGACAATTAAGTCAGCCTCCCTTAGGTTAGGATCATGTTATATAAAATAAATGCAAGTTTCTCAACCACAAATATTTTAAAAGATTATGTGATATTTCAGGGCAGCACGGCGGCGCAGTGGTTAGCGCTTGTGCGGCACAGTTCATGTCATGGGAACCTGTCGTGGGTTCAAATCCAGCTCCAGACTTCCTGTGCGGAGTTTGTATGTTCTCCCCGTGCTTGCGTGGGTTTCCTCCGGGCACTCCGGTTTCCTCCCACGTTCCAAAAACATGCATTTCAGGTGGATTGGCCGGTCCAAATTGTCCCTAGGTGTGAATGAGCGAATGAGTTGTCTGTCCCTGTGTGCCCTGCAATTGGCTGGCAACCAGTTCAGGGTGTCCCCTGCCCACTGCCCGGAGATGGCTGGGATGGGCTCCAGCCCCCCCGCGACCCTAATGAGGATAAGCGGTACGGATAATGAGATGAGATGAGATGTGATATTTCATGTCCAGCCATCCGTCCATTATCTGCACCGCTTATCCTCAGTAGGGTCGCGGGGGTGCTGGAGCCCATCCCAGTTATTTTCGGGCAGAAGGCAGAGGACACCCTCAACTGGTTGCCAGCCAGTTGCAGGGCACACGGAGACATGCAACCAATCACCCGCTCATTCACACCTAGGGACAATTTGGACTGGCCAATTAACCCAACATGCATGTTTTTGGAATTCAGGAGGATCCCCTCAAAGGCGCAGGGAGAACATGCAAACTCCGCACTGTGTGGCTGCGCACTAACCAACCAGCCGTTTTGTGACAGTGCCATGTGATAGTTCCTGTATTTGTGATTGTTCAAATTACCGGTACTATTGTTTCATCATTGATCTAAGTACTTTTACCACTAGGGGGCGCTAAACAATACACACTCTCCCCTTAATTCTATGTAGGCCATTTGTACCACCAGAAAATGATCAATCACTATGTTAAGGTATGTTTAAAAATGGTTAATTCCAGAACTCAATAAAAACAGCTTTCAACATTGTGTACAGAAACAATCTTATGTTTCTCCATATTTTTACTGTGTTGTGAGCATTATTCG
Source organism: Urocampus carinirostris (assembly GCF_059441175.1). NCBI lineage: Eukaryota > Metazoa > Chordata > Actinopteri > Syngnathiformes > Syngnathidae > Urocampus > Urocampus carinirostris. Next base: position 3,430,669 of record NC_142352.1, on the reverse strand, counting down.
AAACCTATTTGCTACAATCATCATTAAAGCGACTCTACTGTTGAATGGAATATGGATGGGTTTACGATTTAGTGCATTATCCATGATCCCTTGCAACTGTCAGGACCAGAATGAAGACAGGACCCACTTGCGTGCGTTTCTCTGAGTTTTATTAGGAAGCAGGGAAAGGGTAGAATATAGTATCCGTAGATCGTTGATCGTGGGGAGCAGGTTACTCAGACGCGGGAGTGGAATTTCCAAGGCGAGCGTAGGCAGTGTTGAGAGCGGGGAAAAAAAGATCGATGGCCGGGACGGGTGAGCAAAAACGTAGTCAAGGAATCAGGACAGGAGAAAGTCAGGGCCGAAAAGGCTTGCCTAGCGTGAGCTGAGGTTCGCAGACGGACTGACCATGGGTGACAGGAAGACGGGGGATTAAAGAAACAAGCAGCCAATCAGCGTCCGAGGCAGTTAGCGCCAAAGGAGCAGACTCAGGTGCCTCGCATCAGTAATCATGACAGCGACAGCCAGTGTTCCCTCTAAGCTGCGCGCGTGCGCAATTGCGCACTGCTCGCACATTCTCAGCGCACAAGAAAATCTAGCCAGCGCACAAAAATGAGGGCTCAACATTACTCATTAAGAAGCGACTTAAGTCAAAGTTACAGTGCATGAAGGTCAAAATACACGGGTTCCCCTGACGTTGTGTCCTAAATGCAGTATTTTGAAGTCGAATCGAAGTAGAACGAAGTTGAGTAGAGTTATTAGAGTTTGTCGAGAACTGGCTTCTTTGGCTCGGCTCACTAAAAGGAACCGGCTCTTTCGGGTCCTAAACGGCTCTTCAGGTTGTTTTTTCTTTTTTAATCCCAACATAACCAAATATTATGTAAAATTATGCACAAAATGACTTAAAGGAAGGTGGGAATCGAACAAAAAAAAAAAACCCAAATGAAAAAGTAGTGAAAAGCTGAGGGGATAAAAAAAAGGAAGAGAAAAAAAGAAGGAAAAAAATAGAAAAAAGCAAGAAAAAAATTAAGAAAGAAATGTAGGAAAAAAGTAAATAGAGAACAAAAAGAAAAAAGTAACAGCTCGGAAAAAATAAACAGAATGAGATTAGTTTTAAAGGAATTTAAAAAAAGTAGAAAAAGTTCGTGTTGCATTCAAATAATTTCCCATTATATCAAGTGAATATTGTTGCCAACATTGTACTTCCACTAAAAAATGTGATTAAGTACAGTTCTGTATCTTACAACTGACAAAATAAGCCCCCAAAAACGACGTTTGTAGGCCGTACAACCTTTACAATAGTACATGAGTCAATTCATTCAAAAGAGAAAAATAATTTTGCATTGCCGGAAACTCAGCAAAATGTAATGTGATGTCAAGTTTTGGACATGTTTGATAATGACTTAGTTGCCACACTTGGGATTGCTGTGGCTCACTGTTGTTTCAAGCGTTGCTCACCGACTTTGTGTGAACGCTCAGACCTGTGGAAAATTAGAGGGAACATTGGCGACAGCCATCATCTTATGTGGCAAAATATGTAACATCTGACTTCATCTGGTTTAATTTGCTCCTTATGTCTGATATGGCTCCTTAACAGCTTCCTTATTTACCAACATAAGAAGATTATTATCTTAACATTTTAACATAGCAGTTATCTTACTTCCCTGGCTTTAAAATATGCTCCCCCCCAAAAAAGAAACACTACAAAACATACAGAGAATCGTCAACAGCGACCAAAAGATCATTGGCTGCTCTGTACCCACTCTAGAGGAGAAGCCTGATGTGTTTAATGATAATTAGGGTTTGATTATAAATGTTTTATTGGAGCCCACTTTAAAATGCAACCTATAATACAATATCAAGCTCAGGTTAAATGTTAGCATGTGTGGGTACGTGTAAGCGTGATATTTTTAATGAGTATCAGCACAAGTGATAGATGAACTGTCAACAACAACAAATGAATATGCCACGTTTACCTGGAATGAAGTGGTCGGAACACTCTTTGTAATGCAGTTTGCATGCGTCTGGATTCCTTCGTGTTGATTTTTGGCAAGACATTTCTTCTTTCGCACAACAAATCTCCTGGCTGCCAACCATTGGGAGGTCATAAAACGTCCTCTTTGTCTGCTCAGTATTCCGGGGTTTGTACAGCCCTATGCCAAGCGTGTGTGGACAATAGAAATGGTAGAGTAGTTGCTTTATATTATCTTTATTTAACCCAGAATCTAATTTGCTGGTTACCAATTTGGCAGTGCTCATGGTTTCCCACCCGACTTAATTCGACTGTCACGAACCAGGAACGGAGAAGGGGCCCGATTGCGTTTGTTTTACTCAGTTTTACTTATAAGGAGAAAAGGACTTCCACGATCCGATGATCGTCGGTCAAGGGTGGCAGATAGCTGGAACGCGGAAGTGGCACTTCCGTGTTGAGCGAAGGTAGTTGTTTACAGCGAGAAAAAAACAGGTCGATCCCCGGGGCGGAGGAGCAAAAACTTAAACGGGTTTAGAAAAAGGTCGGCAACGGGAATCAGACGGAGAACAGGGCAGGATAGAGTCAGGAGTCACAAATGTTTTCCTAGCGTGTAGTGTAGATTCACAAACGATCCGATGAGTGTTGTCAGGAAGGCGGGGGTTTAAAAAAGAGGTAGCACCTAATCAGCGTTCGCGGCTGTTGGCACCAACGGAGCAGACTCAGATGACCGGCATCAGTAATCATGACATCGACAGAGCCTCATACTGTGTCCAGCATTTATCCTGAAGGAAGCAATACTAGACAATACAAGATATTTTAGTTTTAGCTTTAAATTCTTGATTTTTCAGTGCATTGATATCGATAATGATTGATCAGACCAGAAGGAAAATACTGAAGACACACACATAAAATATGCACATGTTTGATACTTACAAACTACATTGATTCACATGACAAAGAACATTGAATCAAACGAAATAATTCAAAGCACATTGTTGACACAAGCACTCGTAGTCTTAGAAAACAGGAATGGGGAAAGGAATTTGAAACCAATATGGAATTCTTGATCCATGAACCCAGTTAAGATAATTCGGTCATTTAAATTTCAGGAATTATTTTCATAGCGTGTCAGAAATGAAATATTATTTCTTTGATTTTGAAGTCCTTTCTTGCCTACCTTTGGGGTCAGACAAAGGTGGGGTGTGTGGCAAAGGGGTTGGCTGCATGGTGGAACCTCCCCTCCCTCAGACAAGTCTCTCAATCCCTTTTTGTTGCATCCCTCAGCCAAAGGACAGGGAAAAGGAGAACCATTGCTTGGTTTTGCCATGTTCCCTGGATGTGGAGATGAGGCTGTGGCTTTTGGCTTTGTTGGTCTCCATTGCCCCCAGGCGAGGCCTTACCACCTCTTGGAGCATGCGTAAAGATAGATAGATAGATAGATAGATAGATACAAAGGTAGCAGAAAAAACATAGAGCGAGTAAGCTGTGCATGCAGGCTTTTAAAGGGGATCAGGTCATGTAGGCGAGTTCCTGGTGATGCTTTCCAATAAAGTTTTCTAACTGGTTGATTATAATTATTATAAGAATTACAATTATTGATAATAGGCAAAAAATCACTATGACACTAATTCCTGACTTGAACATGACACACAGTTGCAGATCATTAATCTTTTAAATACATATAAACACTTTCGGGTTTCAAATCTTTAGTATACAGCCGGAGAATCTGTTCACTTCCTGTGCATGGACGTTTTTAGTTGCAGTCGGCATCGTGTCGACACAACATAGCTTGAAGCTATTGCTTTGTTTTCACTGGATGATGGTACGATGGGTTGTGAGTGACGTCTTCGGAAATGTATTTATTGCCCAAGATTAGGGTTCTCCCACGAGGTGCCCAGGGTGCCCCCTAGGGACTGCTGAGATGCCCCGATCCTGTTCTAAAAAAATAGTTCACCAATGCTGGGTCATTGTGGTTTTCTCATAAACTGATTTTCTCATACAATTATTTATTTTTAGTGGTTTACTGAGTTTATTAAACCCTACAGCCAATAACTGACCTTGTAATAACATAGCAACAACATGGTTATGAAATGAAAGTTGTTATTTCAGTAATTCACATCAAACTGGGTTGCCTTTGCACTCATAAAAAAGTAGCTCCCAGGTTGAAAAAGGTTGGAGACCCCTGCTCTAGATGGCTTTGTCACCCTTTGCCTGGGGGTAGCAATTGACGTATGACTAAACCCGCCCCGTTTACTCACTCAGTCCAACATTCAATATTCTGTGACGAGCGCTATGGCAAATGTTCCATGAAAGACCAGATATATTCTCAAAGTCTCCAAAAAGGCCTGCAATATGCATTGGATGGTTCTATTCATGAGTTCATGGTTGAAATGGTCAATGAAAAGCTTCAGCCAGTCTAAGTCCAAGATGCATATTTTCCCAGGTCAAGCCTTTTTTCCATCTTTAGGCTCCTAGGACAGCCTCTCCGTTAATTTGGTGCTTCATTGTTTAGGATGAATCATTCAGCATAACATTGTCAACAATTGTTATCTAAGTTATTTACAGGTTATTTAACAAAGCTAAGCTCCAAAAACTATTGTATAGGCTAGGTTCACACTGCAGAGCTTAATGCTCGGATTGGGTTTTTTGGGTGAAATCTGATGTTGACTAAAGCCCTTTAGACAACAGCTAACAGTCACATATGATTACCGACATACAAAAACTAGCACATAATTGTCAAGAACCAGAACATGATCAGGACCCAAACACGTGACGTTCTCACACAAGGAAGCCAGAGGCCGACGAGATCGATACCGATTGCCCGAGGGGATATCGGACAGATGAGGTTGATATCGGACAGGACGGACAGACAGGATTGCTGTTTAAACAGGATATAAAAAATAAACAGGACAAACAAAACGGGAACGAAAACTGGAGAGAATATTGAACAGGACAAAAATAGACGGGAACAAAACTGGAAATCGATATTAAAAATGACAAAAATAAACGGGAACAATGCCGGACTGGAAATACAAACAGGAAAACCGGACCGAGTCAGAACCCACGTCTTGCTGGGCAGAGATTCGTTGATGGACTGACCAAGGACAAATGAGAGCACTGAGCTTAAAAAGGCAGAAACCTTATCTGTTAATGAGCCGCAGCTGGCGCCACATGGGCGGGGCCAATTGGGCGCCATGGCAACCGTGAAACATTACAGACTCCCAGTAAACAAACACGATGCGGCCACGAGCTGTTAGCAAATGTTTGAGATGTTAACGTCAATAACTTTTCTCAAGCAAAGTGACAATATGTTGCCTCAAATACTATCTTGACTTACCTTAGAACAGATGCAGACATCTTTATTATTGTTATCCACGTTGTGTTGGTGCTGTGGTTGACACATACCTTTATCCAAAGCAGACACTTGTCTCAACGTGGGTAAAAAAATCCCCCCCTTAACCCAGCCTCTCAGGATACCTCATATCAGATTTGCATGTACACCGTTTGACCGTTTAACCATTTTAAAAAAATGAACCAAGAAAAAAAAAGAAGAAAAACTGACGAACTGCAATGCAATTGTATGGACATGCCATCAGAACTTGTCCGAGTGTTTGAAACATGTTATGCGCACTGTAAAGCTTTAAGGATGTAGATGTTGTAATTTCTGCAACTACAAAACACACTCATTTTCATTGTGTCAGAAACTGTAAAGGTCCTTTTTATGTTTTATCCTTCATTTTAGTATTTTTAAACCCATACAAACCTGGAAATACATTGCCCTTGTTTTGATTTGATAGTGTATATTTCGTAGGGCTTGAAAACTGTCAAAACCATTATGTTAAAACTTCAACTAGTATTGGCTCCTTTTAACTTGCAAATGACCCCTTTTATTTATAGTATTTGTTTTACATTTCACCTTTCTTTTTAGTCTCATATGTAGAGAAATTGCTTTAATTTATATTTAGGGGGGGTCGGGTCGATGGGTGTTGGCCGCATAGCCCAAAAAAAAAAAAACCCTCCTCAAAGAGCCTCACTGTCATTTTTTGTCGCATCCCTCAGCTGAGGCATAGGGAAAATGAGAACTATAGCTTGGTTATTGCCATGTTTCCTGGCTGGGGAGAGAAGCCTGTGGCTTTCAACCTTCCTGGTCTCCATTGTCGGCCTAGTAAATCACTAAATAATCTTTTATGTGGAAGCTCATTAAACAATTTGTGTTCATTGTTAAGATACTTTATGATAAAAAGCCACATAACAAATTTTAAACACCTAGAAGCTTTAGAGATTTGATTGGGTGAGTGGTGGGATTGGACGGAGCTATACACAGGGCGTTTGCAATCCTCCTCAATGAAGGTATTCTTGTTTGCAGTGTTTTTTGACATATGTACAAAAAAATCTTAACTCGCACCTTGTTTTGAAACCATTATTTATATGTTGGTATCCTCTTTTGCAGTATTTTGTGACATTTTTACACAATAACTTTGCTTGCACCTTGTTTTTAAACCATTATTTAAGACAAAATTGACAGCTAAAATGAGCCTTAATACTCGAATCATATATGTTTTATTCATGTTGACATAGGACAACAGGCTCTGGATTTTTTTATTATTTCATATAAATCATCAAATAATCCAACGTCACAGTGATATAAAATGTGCTAAAGAATTAGCTTTTGTCTGGAGAACGGGTTTGGTGGTTTTGTTGGGTTTTGTCTTGAAATATATGGTGGGGCTCTCTCTCTTAAATAAAAAAAAAATCCAGATATTTTTGCTTTAATGGCTGTTTGCGTCAAAAAGCTTCACGGTCATGTCATGTCATGTTTATTTGTATAGCTCTTTATCACCAGGAGTCTCAAAGGGCTGCACAGACCACGGATTATTGCAAACTTCAGACTATTATTACACCATCCCCTGATCTAAAACCTACATAAAGGCAAGGTAAAACTCAAAAACCTCAACATGAGGAAAATGAAGAAACCTTGAGAAGGGATGACCAGGATGACCAGGCTGCAATGGATGTTGCATTAACAAACAATAACATCAAAATAATTAGATATAAAATTAAATATATGTGTCATTAATTAATCACATTATATATGAAGATTTTAAAAAAACACATTTCTAAATTTTTGTATTAAATTAATTATTTATTTGTATACTTTGTTTATTATTTCGACAATTGATTAGTTAATTAGATGGGATGGGCTCTAGCACACCTCCTGAGGATAAGCGGTGCAGATAATGGATGGATGGATTAACTAATTACCGTAAGTCAAGAATCCATAAATATATTTTAACCTAAGTGTGTACATTTTTTTTAAAGGAAACACATTCAAAACCTTCCAAGATTGATATTTCACATTTTGTATTTAGCACATGAAGCTACGAGTGTTGGTAAGAAATTAAAACTGGGATTAAACGTATTTTCTGATAATTAATCATAATTAATCTCGGATATAAAAATGGAGGAGAAAAAAATAATATTTCCTCAGTTAGTAAATCATAATGAATCAAAAATGGTTTAGGTCATCTTTTAAGGCATTTACGAGCGAAATGGGACGCTGCCTACATGAAGTCTTGTGTTGACGGGTTTGGATCGCGGCCCTGACATACGCCTCCTTCCTCCTATCGAGGACGCTGGAGCACCCCAGCCACCCGACATCGCTTGCTGGCCGGTGACACTCGAGAGTTAAACCGTCAATTTTTCCGCCCATTCTGAGCGATTTAAAAACGGGAAAGGTTGTGACTCCTTAGCAGAGAAGCGAGGACATGCCGGCGGTGTCCAAAGGAGATGGAATGCGCGGCCTGGCCGTGTTCATATCCGACATCAGGAACTGTAAGTTGCCCCGAGTTTGTTGTCTCTAAATAAAGATGTAAAACAAGTTTGGAGGACTCCATTCACAAATAAAAAGTTGTATTTGGTTACAAAGGAGTGTATTACATTCGTTACAGTCCAATTCGAAAGTTCAAAGCACAAGTTTATGACTTTTTGACAGCTAGCTAGCCAGTTAGCTAGTCGGCGGGCTAATTAGCTGGTGACGTCACACCGAAGGGCGTGGCTGTCATTTTTTGATTCAAAAGTCACAAATTGAACAAAATTCTGTTGATTATAATAATGTAAGTGCAGTTAAAATTCAACCAAGTTGTGTGATATTTTGTTTTTGCAACGTAGCACTTGATATTTAGGACGATAGGAAAATGAGAATTTTGTGACGAAAGTGCTTTATTTTTTCACAATTACAAAAACAAAAAAGCCATACCATATGTATTCATTACAAATCAACTGATGTACTGCAAGTCTTTTATTCTATTACTATTACTGATTATGGTAAAACATCAAATATCTCATCTCAAATTGTTAGAATAGCATGAAAAAGTGTACATAATCATCCATCCATTCATTATCTGCACCGCTTATCCTCAGTAGGGGGTGCTGGAGCCTATCCCAGCTATCTTCAGGCAGTGGGCAGGGGACACCCTGAACTGGTCGCCAGCCAATCGCAGGGCACATAGAGACAGACAATTCACTCGCTCATTCACACCTATAGGGACAATTTGGATCAGCCAATTAACCTGACATGCATGCTTTTGGAATGTGGGAGGAAACCGGAGAGCCTGGAGGAAACCCACACAAGCACCGGAAGAACATGCAAACTCCACAAAGGAGGTTCGATCTCATGACCTCAGAACTGTGCCGCAAACACGCTAATCACTGCACCGCCGTGCTGCCTTTGTACATAATCAGTAATTTTATAATTGTAATATGAATGGATGAATGAAACTTCGAACATTAGGAGACAAAACTAAAACAAAACAAGTCAAAAAACAATGTTAACATAACAAGTTCGAAGAGTAATATGAAAAAGCATACCGTGGAAGTAAGAAAGGAAAACATTCTCACTGATCAACTAAATATATCTAGTGTTACATCGCAAATGCAAAATATCTCTATTGCTGAATATTAACTTGGATTTTCTCTACTTACCTGAATGAATCCCTTAAACCATCGCAAACATTACCTATTTGTTAACGTGATTGTTTTCACATAAACTCCATGTTAAACATGATCTCTTCAGGTGTCCTCATTATTATTTATATTCACCCAAAACCAGTTATTCCTGATAAACAATTATGGGAATTTTAGGCAAATGTGAGGTGACCATCAGGAATATATATGATCAACAGGGTTGGGTAGGGTTACTTTAAATTGATTACTTTCAATTACTTTTGGATTACTCCAATACCAAATATACCAATAAAAGACAAAAGAAACTAAATATGAATAAAATTATGACTCACAACAAGTGGTAAGCTTTCTCTCCTGGCTTTGATCTCTTTGATCTCCGGCAAAACCAACATAAAATGCGACAGAAACAAAATGAAAATAAATCCAAACAGCTTGCCAACATCATTTTTGCCGTTCCTTGTATTCCGTTACTCCCCAAGCCTGCACAAAATGTAGTAATTGTATTCATATTTAGTTTCTTTTGTCTTTTATTAGCATATTTGGTATTTGAGTAATCCAAAAGTAATTGAAAGTAATCAAGTTATAGTAACCCTACCCAACCCTGATGATCAATGGCTTTAATAAAACCCAAATTGGTCCTCAAGAATGTGATGATCTTTGCCATCTAAATTTGCTTTTTGCTGTTTATTTTCAGGTAAGAGTAAAGAGGCAGAGATCAAAAGGATCAATAAGGAGCTGGCCAACATACGATCAAAGTTTAAAGGTAACTGGTGAAAATCGTTCTACATTTGCTAAGAAAATTATCAGTATTTAGCAATATAACAGGAATAATTAAACACATTCATGCTTTTCTAGGTGACAAGGCTCTAGATGGCTACAGCAAGAAGAAATACGTGTGCAAGCTGCTTTTCATCTTCCTACTGGGCCACGATATCGACTTCGGACACATGGAGGCAGTCAACCTGCTCAGTTCTAACAAGTACACAGAAAAACAAATCGTAAGCTAGCCTTAAAACACAGACACATGATTCAATTTGCATTACAGGAAGAGATGACCATTTTTCTCTTCAATGAATGTCATTGCTATTAATTAGTTAAAAAAAAAGAAAAAGGAAATATATTCTTATATTTCATACCGACCATAAATGACTAGGTTTGCATGCAGGCTCTGTCTAATCCGATTGGAGACTAGCTTGGTAGCTTTAGAGTTTGGCGCCCGCCCTGGGACTGTGAAGTCGCAGTTTCAAGCCTTGGTCAAGTCATACCTAACACTTGTAACATTGGTACCCACTGCTCCCCTGCTTGGTGCTTGGCATTAAGGATTGGAATTATCACCTAATGACTAGTAAAAATCAGGAAAAATCCCCCAAAAGCATAGACATACATTATACATGGATGGACACAATTTTTACATCAACCATATATAGCTGGACACATCTGTGATATTTTTGTCGCGGGGGTACAACATATAATGTAAATATCCCAAATGAATCAACCAAAACACATAAGGCCTTTTTTTTTTTTAGAAATTAAGCCAGAGTTTGCATGTATCATTTGTCTCTGCACTACAAGTCCCACAATGCTCTGGCGTGATAAAATATAGGGATGAAAATTAACTGCGAGCGATTGGATGACACAAATGCATGTATTTGCATTGGTAATTGAAAAATTAAGGGACTATCCCAACCACTGCAATCGCAAATGTGGCAGTCAGGCTAAAACCTCAATCAGATTATTGTGCTCGTTTACATGGTTTAATTGGAATACTGACAATATTACGTTTCCCAATGAGATTATTGCCTGCATGTAAACATACCCAATTATTTGATCTTGCTCGATGTTGCCTTCAGGGTTACCTGTTCATCTCGGTGCTGGTCAACTCCAACAGCGACCTGATCCGCCTGATCAACAACGCCATCAAGAACGACCTGAGTAGCCGCAACCCCACTTTCATGAACCTGGCGCTCCACTGCATCGCCAACGTGGGCAGCCGCGAGATGGCCGAGGCGTTTGCCACCGACATCCCTCGCATCCTCGTGGCTGGGTAATGTGTCTTTGCGGTGGTCCCCGCCATGGAGATTATTTTCAAATTGTCACGCTGCTTCGTGCATGACTTAGAGACACCATGGACAGCGTTAAGCAGAGTGCCGCCCTTTGCCTCCTGCGCCTTAACAAGACTTCACCTGACCTGGTGCCCATAGGTGAGTGGACATCCAGGGTGGTCCACCTGCTCAACGACCAGCACCTGGTAAGGATTTTTGGCCTTCGGTGAGGCTAGGTCTAGACTAGGCCTGTTCTATATCTAGCTTCTCTACTACATCCAATGAGTCTGCTATCACTTTATACGTTTACATGCAGGCAGTAATCTGATCAGAGAGGGACTATTTCTAATATTCAGATTATTCAAAGCAACGTTAACGCGCACACTAATCTAAGGTTTTAGCCGCCTGAGAATTCAAATTGAATTGGTTGGGTTAGTCCAGGGGTGTCAAGTCAAATGGATGAAGGGCCAATCACAAAATGATGCATAAAGTTTAGTGCAAGGTTGTCAAAGTCAAATACACAGAAACAAATGTTATACTTGCCGGACTGGTTCAACATTTACTAAAACATTGAAATTATTGCACATAAGCAATTGAACCGAAACCAGCCTCAGCAAAACATAAACAAGAGTAAAAACAAACTTCCGTCAATGAAATATCACATATCCTGTACTAAAGATCGGCTCATATGGGTTTTTCAGGGCCAATACTGATTATTAGAATCAGTAGGAGTTAAATAACCAAAATCTGGAGCCAATATTAATTTGCTGCAAAAGCTTAAAAAATGGTGTTTACCATGCTTTCCTAAAACAAGTTAATTACACCTTGTATGTTAAATCCACACACATTTTTTTTCCACCACAGACTTTTTAAAATCTTAAAATCATCAGCAGTTTTGATTCACAGGCATGTCGGGACTCAGGAGTTAGCAGAGCTGCCTTTGATTAGTCCGATCTAATGTTATTCTTCTTGGTTCAGCGTCTCCGTCCCCAGTCGCTTATCCAAACAAATGGCAACCGAGACAGAAGGCAGTAGAGAGAGGCTCGGCTGCATCTGAGCCTAAATTATCAGCCTGTCGCCTGAAAAAAAAATGCTGATATCCGGCAAATTCCTAAATATTGTTGCCGATAATCAACCCGTCCTACTTTAGAATAATAAATCAATATTTTGTTGTGGCTCTTTCATTAACTTAAAAAGGAGAATATCTTGAACGCTTGCTGCGCTGCATTGACCTTGCGGGGTACCGTTGCATTGTGGGGAATTTAGTTTTGGTGCTTGGAAAATACCAGCAGGCAGCTGTGGCTTGCGGGCTGTTTCTCATAGTACTGTAATTATATTTCATCCATGGGGCCATAGATAAACAGATGACATATATGGATTAATCCTTTCATTTTCTGATTACTCCTGCATGTATATAGCCTACTAATATACTATTTCATGATATTCAAATTTTCGTGATGGGATAAATAAGATTTTGCCATCAACAATAGCAAAAACATAAAAGACTTATAGTCTTAGTTCTGTTAATTTATAATGAATCTAGAATGTATGATATTTTGTGTTTATTTTAATTACATTACAGAAAAAAATAACTTTACGACAATATTCACATTTTCTGAGACAGTTTGGTAATGTTACTTGTGGGCTCTAGTATTTCCCGGTTCGGTTTGTTGAGTGGCATCAGTGCTTCGTTTGATTGTTTCTCTTTCTGGTTTGGAGGGCGTGGTGACAGCAGCCACCAGCCTCATCAGCAGGCTGGCCCAAAAGAGTCCGGATGACTTCAAAACGTCCGTGTCGCTGGCGGTAGCCCGACTCAGCAGGGTCAGTTACATTTGTTGGCTCAGTGGAGGAGAAAAAAGTTACTTCTATTAAAAAAAAAAACTTTTGTTCAGATTGTGACTTCGGCCTCCATCGACCTTCAGGACTACACATACTACTTTGTGGCAGCGCCTTGGTTGTCAGTGAAGCTGCTGAGGTTGTTGCAGTGCTACCCTCCGCCTGGTATTTCACCTTTCATGCTTAACGTGTTCGCTACTTTGTTGCACGCAGGATCTGATGTTATTATCACATAATTCTCAATATCAAGTTAATGGGATTAATAGTTAAAATTATTTGCAATGCATGAATACATGTATATAGCAGCCGCCACACAAACTGCTATCCCTGCGACTATTTTTTAAGTTTTAAGATAGCGTAGAATTGTCTTTATTGTCATTGATGATGGTTTAAAACTACACGATGTTTATGAAATTCACATGGAATTTGAGGATAAACACGTATTAAAGACCGAAAATATAAAAACCAGGATAAAAATATATGGTTAGATAGCTAATATTTCAAGGGTAGTGGTCGTAGACTGCCCTAAATACTATGTGATTTAGAAAAAAGAAAAAAAAATGCAGATTCCCGCCTACATACGAGATTAATTCGCTCATATCTAGAATTTTTCGTATCTGGGATTAATTTTCCCCATTAGAAATCACTGAAACCCAACTAATCTGTTCACGGCTTCCCAAAATCCCCCAGGGTAACCCTAAATAGCTATTAAGAAAATCTTCCCGGTCGCTTAAACACATTTAAATAGTAATAGAACATAAAAGAACAGCATTAGGATAAATAAGAGGATTTTAGTTGGCAGTTGCTAACGGAAGTGTATGTTTGGTGGTGATTGAAGAGTGCGGGGGCACAAGACACCGTTGATGATAAGTAAGCACTTACTGTACACTTAAAATTAGTTATTGTAACTTAAATTAACGTGAACCTTTTTTAATGCACTATTTTTTTTCTTTGCCTTTTTGCTGTTTGTTATTACTGTACCTTTCTTCACTCTATTTTTCGTTTTAGTTGGACTCAAACAATGAAAGAATAATCTTTGATCATCCGCTCCGTTGACTATTTTAAAGTCGTTTATTCATCATTGTTTTCAATCGCTGGAGAACTCCTCTCCTCTTTTTCACATTTCACCATATATTTAACAACAAACGTGGGTTTGTCTTGTGTTTTCTTTGTTTTATCGATTTTTATCTTGGCATGTAGAAATAAATTGTATGATAAATCGTAGTGTGCATACTGCTTGTGTCTACACTTCGGTTCAATTTTTTTTTGTAAAATTAATGAACAAAATTCATATCTTAAAACTAACTGTAAAATAACATGAACAGGGGATTCACTTCAGAAACCGTCTGGCTTTGAGAGTAGTTTAGACTTATTCTTGTGGTAGACCTCTAGCGCACCCTCCTGGTTAATTTGGTAACCACCAAGTTCAATTCTAAATTTAACAAAATAAAAATTAAGCAATTCCCTTTACAGCCTTAAATCATCAAGTCGATTAAATTGGTTTTACAATTTTCATTGTTCAAAATTATTCCTGGAAAAACAATTTTGGGACAATTTACGATGCTATGAGAAACGATCGCTTAGCTCGTAAAACATAAATATATTTGACATTAAAAGTTGTGTGACTGGACAGTTTTATTCAAACACAATATTCTAAATACGTTCACGTTCTTCTTGCTGTGGTCCACAGAGGATGCGGCGCTCCGAAGTCGTTTGACAGAATGTCTGGAGACCATTTTGAACAAAGCTCAGGAGCCTCCCAAGTCCAAGAAGGTTCAGCATTCCAACGCCAAGAACGCCGTTCTCTTCGAAGCCATTTCGCTCATCATCCACCATGACAGGTTCACAGAAAGCTTGCTTTGTTGTGTTACATTTACATTTTAATTCTTTCATATTTAAGCTTTTTCTCAGCACGGATGCTGAGATAGTTTGGTCCCGTTTTTGCTGTGATTCAGGGATCTCATACTCGATTTACTTAGCGGCCGTTATTTCCTGGTCGCATTAGGGTTTCATGAAGAAAAGCTCAGATAAAAGCATTATACTGTTCTAAAATATATTTTTTTCTACACAAATAAGATCTTAGAATACAAAAACATTAAAAAAATCAATCTTTACTAAATACATAAAATTATATTTCGCATATAATAGAAATTTAGGAAACAAAATACATGATTGGAAAATTCCAATTAATACTATTCTGATTAAAATTTGTATATTAATAGTCATAGTCTTTATCATTGAACTTTGTGAACATGAGTGGAACTTTTAACAAGAAGTGTTCTGAATATGGCTTCACAACAAAATAATGTATTGTTTTTACGCTGTGTTTCGAACCTCCTGTTTGTGGTTTGCATGTTCTCCCCTTGCTTGCGTGGGTTTCTTCCGGGCATTCTGGTTTCCTCCCACATTCCAAAAAACATGCATGTTAGGTTAATTGGCTGGTCCAAATTGTCCTTAGGTGCAAATGAGCGAGCAAATTGTCTATTCCTGTGTGCCCTGCGACTAGCTGGCAACCAGTTCAGGGTGTCCCTGCCCACTGCCCAAAGATAACTGGGATGGGCTCCAGTGACCCTACTGAGGATAAGCGGTGCAGACAATGGATTCATGGATGTTCTAAATGTGGCTTCTCACAAAATAATGTATTTTAACATTAAATCTTACGTTGGTGGAAGCTATGGTCGCATCCTGTAACGTATAAAGACACTAAAAAGCAAATACGGCCAACTTGTGTTCATATCCAAGGTCGAACATGTAAAACAAAAGTTACAAATATAACTACGGTTCTTAGAGTCTTGTACAGAAGCCAGAGGCGGTGCTTAAAGCATTGCCTCTCGCGGTCGGGAGGGACGAAACAGAACATGTTTAACAAACTTGGCTAAAAGGCAGAAACTCACCATAAGTTATGTGCAAGGTGCATCCAATGTCCTTTAAGCTTCAGTTCAACAGCGCCGACGATCTCCCTTACCACCCTGGTAGCCCCGTGTTTCAATTTAAATCAAAAAATCTGTGATATGATTCCAAAAAATGAAGAATCGAATAGGCATATTTGTCAAAATGTATAGTTTGTGATGTGTACGTACTGCCTTGGGTCAAACCAGGAAGTAGCTCGCAAATCATATTGCAAGGCAGAAGACCATCTAACTGTGTACTTTTAGTTCTTCCTGACTAATTAGTCCAGAGGAAGCATCCATATCATTATGTTGGGCCATGTGTTAAGAGATCCCTGCTCTAAGAAGAAACCATTTTTCTAATTTTGTCTCCCAGCGAGCCCACCTTGTTGGTGCGAGCGTGCAACCAGCTCGGGCAGTTTTTGCAGCACCGCGAAACCAACCTGCGCTACCTTGCCTTGGAGAGCATGTGCACTCTGGCCTGCTCCGAATTCTCCCACGAAGCTGTCAAGACGCACATTGACACCGTTATCAACGCGCTCAAGGTAAGTCACTTTTTCAGTAATTGCACCAATACAACTCCAAATGCCATTTATTTCAATCATTTGGTAAAGGTCTTCACAGTTCGGCTAAAATAAATAAAAAAAAATCATATAGTGTTACTCCTCCTCTCGCCATCTAATTTAAATGGGGGATTTTTTTTTGTTTGGAGCATCATTTCCTGTCCGCATCTCTCTTTCCCTGATTTTGAAAAAGTACATTAATTCTTCACTTTAAGTGCAATCATTCAACCCTAAAAAATGCACTTCAAATATTATTTTGTATTTTTGATCACTGTTTTGATGACACACATGTTTCCACAGTGCAATATAATCTCCCTTTAGAGGTGTAGACCATAAAATTATAAAATCTCTTGTTTTTCATTTAATAATTTTATAAACTACACTAAACTTCATTATGCAGTAAAATGTTATGAATTTATGTTTTCACTCGCTGTTTTGGTAAGATTTTACATGTCACATTAGTAGACATCCACCCTGTTTACTATGTCTATTGTTCTATGGTCGTTTATGGTGCATCAGTGCCATCTGCTGGACACGTGTAGTAACAGAAGATATGATGTGCGGTTGAAATGAAATGAAAATGATTTGCATTTATATAGCGCTTTTCAAGTCAATGACTTCCCAAAGCGCTTTACAATGTGCTCCACATTTCCCAATAGCGGCCTTGCAGCCATGTAAGGCGCTAACCTGCCTATTGGGGGTATTAAGGCTTCAGTGTCTTACCCAAGGACACTTCGACATGTAACACGGACGAGCCGGGATTCGAACTGGGATCCCTTGATCCCAAGACGAGTGCTCTACCTCCTGAGCTACTGCCGCCCCGGTTAAACGTTGACGAAGAACCACATTGGATTTAAAAATGGCGCTCTTAAATTTTACTTAAAAAAATCTGAAAAATCTCTTCATACACATTTTTCGATGTTTTGAAGCTCTGATACAATATTTGTGATCGTATTATGCATAATTGTAGTGGCTTTTTTCCTGTGGTAAAAAAAAAAATTGAAAGTGAAGGTGAGAAAGACAAAAATGTAATTCAGTAAAAGGTGAAGAGTTAACAAATAAGGGGAGGGGTTTTGATGCCTGGGTTTCAGGTCATTATCTCCTATATTATTTTAGTGTGATTTGTTAACTCTATGATGTGATCTTTGTTGCATGAAGCCTGAAAAAGCATCAAATTAAAAAAATCCAAAATGAAGATAATAATAATAATAATAATAATTTCCTTGTATTGTCATTCTGTGTAACAATGTACATAGAACGAAATGTCGATTGCACCTGACCCGTTGTAGCGAGCCGATGCAGCCGCAGCCAACAGAGGGCGCCGCCGACCACTTTTTAAGTCTTAGGAATGACTCGGCCGGGGCGCGAACCCGAACCTCCCACAAATGAAATAAAAGTGGGGGTCCAGAGAACAAGAAATTGCAATAATTTAAATAAAAGTAGATGGAAGGGTGCATGAGCACCTCTGTTGTATCCTAAAAGAGACATGGTTAATGATAACAATAACCCTCAAATGATAAAAAACCATATTCATTCTTTGTTGTCTTCAAAGATGTGTTCCCAAACTTTTTCTGGCAGACTGAGCGAGACGTGAGCGTTCGTCAGCGTGCAGTGGACCTCCTCTACGCCATGTGTGATCGCAGCAACGCTAAGCAGATTGTGGCTGAGATGCTGAGCTACCTGGAGAACGCTGACTACTCCATCAGAGAGGAGATTGTAAGTCGACTTTTGTTGTGCTATCAAAATTAGTACAGTAATCCCTCGATATAACGCTTTTCACTTGCACGGTATCTCTGCTTCTCCCATTTTTATCGTGCACTGTGTTCTGCATTCTAGTTGGCTAAACAATCCTTAAGAGTGTAGGAATTGGTAAAGCATAAATATTAATGGGTACATTATGCAGTACTTTTATTGTTAAATGAATGTTTGGGCCTGTAAAAAGGGTTGGCTGGATATTTCAAAAGACCAGGAAAAGTAACGGAAAAATAAACAAAAATCAGGATTTTCTTACTCAACCAGCAAAATTTTGTAAAGCTTTGGTGTGTAGGAAATCGATTAAAGGTATCTTGTTTTAAAAGTAGTATTGATGTTGCAAAACTTTAACTGGCTTTTGGAGAATAAGTTATGTTTATCTGGGATCACTAGTAGACCAGCATTTTCAGGGCGAAGGCTCCAGACCGGAACATACGGGGGAATTAAATCTGAAAGGGGTTTCTGTAGCCAATCAGGGAAAACCTCTACAATTATTATTTTTCAGTTTTTTAATAGTACTAATAATATTGCAAAACTTGAACTATCATTGTTATTGAGGTTTTCCTCTTAAGATGCCTGTAGTCTTTTTTATTTCATTTTATTTTTTTAAACTCTAATCAAACCAATAATAACAGCAGTAATTTTTAAAACTTAGGCCCTTGTGATAACTTCTGGTCAGTTCTTAACTTTAAGAGTGGTTACCGAATTTTATTGCTATATGTATTCTGTGTAGCACTATTTAGATATTCTATATAACACGCTACAGTGGGCATTTGCACGTCACACTGGGTATTTGTATATTGTATTCTTTTTGCTTTATTATTGTATTGTTCTCAGCTCAGGGATGCTGCTGGAAATGTGAATTTCCCTCCGGGGATAAATAAAGTATCTATCTGGTTATGCACTTATGCAACACATTTCCCTTTTGCATGAATGTAGTCTTTTTTTAAATTGCATAAATAGTCAAACATTTACAAATGTGTCATTTTTATGTCTCAAATTCTTGATTTGTAATTAGGGTTGTGTGCATGTTTTACATCAGCTGATTCTATCAAGTTTGCTCTCCTGCAGGTCCTCAAAGTGGCCATCTTGGCCGAGAAGTACGCAGTGGACTACACCTGGTACGTGGACACAATACTCAATCTCATCCGCATCGCTGGCGACCATGTCAGTGAGGAGGTGTGGTATCGCGTCATCCAAATCGTCATCAACCGAGACGACGTGCAGGGCTACGCCGCCAAAACTGTTTTTGAGGTGAGCCCGGACTGGTGACTCAGATTTTGCATTAGAATAGAATTGTGTTATTATAAGAATTGTTTTCATTGATTACAATGCAGTGTGCTGTCTTGTCAAGTCAATTCATTTACCCTTGATCACAAAATGCCTCAAAGGACTGCACGTGCCACAATTACAACATCCTCTGATCTGAAATCTACATGGGGCCAAGGAAAAAGTCAAAAACTTCAACATGAGGAAATTAAGAAACCTTGAGAAAGGGCCTCAAAAGTGGCAACACCCCTTCCAGAATTACCAGGCCGCAATAGATGTTGCATTGGGTAACAATAGATAGATAGATAGATAGATAGATAAATACTTAAGACACAGAACGTGGTCAACATCAACAGTATATATTGGTAATAAGTACAAAGAACCAGGGGAAAAAGGATGAGGTCGGCATCAATTCTAAACTATAGAATAGAAGTGTGTCTTAAATCTAGATTTAAACACTTTAACTGAGGTTGTAGATCTTATCTCAGGAGGAAAAGCATTCCTTAGGGCTGTACAAATAAAAATGACTTGACTTGACACAGCACTGGGGCCAGAATGGAAAACGCTCTCGAGCCTGCAGATTTCTTCTTGGATCTTGGAGTCACAAGTTGACCAACATTTTCCGAGCGGATGCTCTGACTAGGACAATAGGTGGAAATCAAATCAGAAAGATAGGAACGGACAAGTCCATGGAAACTTTTGTATATTAGTAACCGAACCTTATAGTTAAATCTTAAACAGACCTAGAGACAGTACAATTTAGTTAAAATATAGATAGATAGATAGATACTTTGTTCATCCCTGCAGGGAAAGGGTTAGGGTTTCCAGCAGCATCCCTTCGCAGAGAACAATACAATAATAAAGCAAAGGGAATACAATATACAAATACCCAATGTGACGTGCTAATACCCACTGTAGCATGTTGTATAGAGTATTTAAATAGTGCTACATAAAATACATAAAATATGAGCAATAACAACAAGATTAGAAGTGGCACTCCAGGATAAACATGCCATAAAAGACTTAGAAATTAAAAAAATAGGATTTGAAAGAAGAATATGAGTGAAAAATAGAAAATATTTACATGGTAGTGTTTGGGGATTGGTCCAATTTGTGAGTGCATGCACCAGAAAATAGAGCAAACACATTAGCAGCAACGTTGTGCAAAACAAGACGAAATAAAATAGGGTTATAGATTTTCCTATACATGTACAAGAGGCAGCACCATGTTTGACTGGATAGAACGCCAGCCTCACAGATAAAAAGGCCTGGATTCAATCCCAACTACTGGTCTCTCTGTGTGAAGATTGCATGTTTTTTTTTTTTTTTTTTTTTTTTTTCAAACAAAAAAATTATTAACTATTTTTCTGAAAAATAAAAATGTATTTCTGAAAACAGAATAAAAATATTTCAAAAAACGAATGCAATATTTCCAAAACACTGAAAAAATATATCTACAAACAGTAAAAACATATGTCCTGAAACCGAACCAAATATTTTGTAAAACGGGAAAAATAATTATTTCGATGTTGGCTGGGATGGCTTCCAGCACCCCCAGACTCTAGTGGTGAAAAGCAGCTGGAAACTTAATGATTGAATATTCTAAGGCAACGAGTTCGGGGTGTCCCCTGCCCACTGCCTGAAGATGGCTGGGATGGGCTCCAGCACCCCCGTGATCCTACTGAGGATAAGCGGTGCAGGTAGTGGATGGATGGATATATCGCTCGTGCCAACAATGTGTTCCAGACTGGGTAGAGAGCAGTCGATTATTTTTTTGGGGCTCTGCTGATGACTACAATTCTCCCTGGCTGCCATGCATACCAAACACAATTTTCACGCTCTATTTTCCCTCCAGGCTCTTCAAGCGCCTGCCTGCCATGAGAACTTGGTAAAAGTGGGTGGCTACATTCTGGGAGAATTTGGGAACCTTATTGCCGGAGATCCGCGCTCCAGGTACGAACTCTCATTCCGTTCAGGAACTGAAGCACCATTGATGTTTTTCAATGTGGGTCCTCCTCAGCCCGCTGGTTCAGTTCAACCTGCTGCACTCCAAGTTCCACTTGTGCTCGGTGCCCACACGTGCGCTGCTGTTGTCAGCATACATCAAGTTTATCAACCTGTTCCCTGAGGTGAAGGCCACCATCCAGGAAGTGTTGCGCTCGGACAGCCAGATGCGAAACTCCGACGTGGAGCTGCAGCAGCGAGCTGTGGAGTACCTGAGGCTCAGCAGCATTGCCACTGCCGACATCCTGGTGTGTTATGTGTTTTTAGATCTTAAGACACAAACATCAATGCAATGCCAAGATTTGAATAGAATAGTTTATGGTTTAACAGACACTCACAAAAAGAAGAGAAGGCACCAATCAATTTGAACTTTCAATAAGAACAAGAGAGGACTATACAAATCCATCACGGTGTACAATTTCTAGCCTGTTCTAAAGAAAGGTTTAAAGAGAGCCCTTCTTTTTATAAGAAACGTTAAAGTTACACTAAGCAGATAAACCCTAAAGGGTGTGAAAATCCAGAACAGCAACATAGCAAGCAATGACAATGATGCAGTGATCACAAATAGAAAAACCCTGGCATTACAACTATACAGCAAATGCTCAATAATCATTAATAAAAGCCAACCCTGGCGTTATTAAAATTCTTCTTTGCAAGCGTTCAATAATCAAAATAAAACAACCCTGGAATTTTAAGCATGCTTCCTTGCATTGCTAAATGATCAAAATAGAGCCACCTTGACCTAGTAAACATTCTTCATTGCAAGCAAAAAAAGTGTCACACTAAAAAAATCCATTATCATACTATAAAAGTTTTGATATGATTGTAGTGAAAATTGTTTACAAAGAGATTTGATGGGGCAATCTAGGATAAACATGTGGTAAAGACTCAAAAGATATAAATAGATATTGAAACGAAGCAGATCAAGGAATTGTTGGAAAATTATCTTATAGTTTTTTTATTCATATGTTTGACATTGTTTCTTTTAAAATTGGCTTGTGTTTTGTTTGACTACTAGATATTGCTGCACAGGGTTGTGCAGCTGAAAACAAGTGCCAAAAAGCACAAGAAAGAATACTACCCCCGGAGACTCAAAGTGACCAAATCGCACCATTTTTCTTCTCATTTTTTTCCCATGTTTTTTTTTTTAGGTTTTTGGGTACCCATAGCAGCAAGATGGTGAACAAATATGTCTGCTCCCTTCATGTAAGGCTCGTTTGGCCCTACCGAGGACAAGATAATGGATATATATATATATATATATATATATAAATTCATTTTTTTTCATGAAAGAAGTCTTTAAATTTTACATACAGTTCCTCTCTTGAGATAGAAATAAAGTATGACAAACATAGAAGTAATAATTTTATACTTTATATTTAGTTTTGGTTATTTATTACAATTTAACTTGTTGTAAACTGCATAAATTCCAGCTACCAAACTCAGTGAAAAATAATGTAAAGTAAGATTATTATTAAGAAAATAAGAGAAGCAGCAATTTTCGCTGTGGGGTTGTACTGCCCCCACATGGCCAGGGCAGGCACACCAGTAGGAGTAGCCCCACATATTGGATTACAGCATTATATCACGACTGATGAGTTCTCCACATTTGGTCCTCAGATAAGATGCTAACATATCTCAATGTGATTTGTTTTATGCTCACATCTTTTTTTCTTTTTTGGCTTTGCAGGCCACTGTCTTGGAGGAAATGCCTCCTTTCCCAGAGAGAGAGTCTTCCATTCTGGCCAAGTTGAAGAAGAAAAAAGGCCCCGGCAACATGCCCAGCATGGACGACACCAAGCGTGCTGTAAACGGCTCGGCGGAACACAATGACGGTGAAAACGGCAACGACACCAACGTCACTTCGGTAAATTAGACAGTGCTCCTTTTCTGTCTCTTCAGCTTATTTTTCACGCTTTCTTTTCTTCCTCCACACTCCGTCAGTCCTCTCCTTCCCTGATGATGGCGCCACTTGCCAACAGGCCTCGTCCTACCCACTCTCTGCCTCTCACGCTGTCTGTCGGCAACTTGGTACATTGGTTTTGGCATGATCAATGGTGTTATCTCGTGACGGTGTTTCCCATAGAATTTGTGAGACCCTGGTGGGTGTACAGTTTCAGAGGGGGAGGGTCTCGGCCACCCCGATTGTTCCTAAACAAATCCGTATCTGTATGATGTCACCAATCAATGAAATTCATTGTGCCATATATCATAGGACAGCTTAAACTCTTGGGACTCAAGATATGCTGATCATTTCAAGTCACTCATCATAGAAAAATCATGATCAGTCTGAAACAAGATACCGAAACTATAAAGCCGGTGTAGCTCACCAATTACCTCCTCTAGCAGTCATCAAATAAGTTGAATGTCCGCAAAAAATGCATCAGTACATCCAGGATAGTCCAGAGAATCCAACATTGTTCTAGCACGCCGGCAGCGTGACGTGACACTGGGCAGGTTTTCTGCAATGAGCGCTCAGTGCTAAACCTTTTTTCATGGTTGCCGAGAGTTGAAAAATGTTCAACTTGTGGAAAACGGGATGGTTGTCTATGTCACATTTTACCTTGCCATCTGATCACAGTGCAGGCGGGGTAGGATACACACTGTAAAAACCAAATGAGAGTGCGCTCTGTAGCACAGGGGAGAGGCTGACTGACCAAGATTCGTTCTAACTTACAGATATGTAGCACACACCATGGCATTTGCGATCATTTATATGAGAAATCTAAACGTTCTTATGATTAACTTTGCATTTATATACAGTATATATTTTAAATTATTATTATATTTTTTCATAATGCAAGTTTATGAGCCTCTGGCAGGTCCAATTAAACCCAGCCTGCTAAAATCAGTTTATGTATGGGAAACACTGCATGAGAGCCAATAAATTAACAATGGTGTACCTCATGTTGTGGCCAATAATTGCATATTAACTCGAAATGTTCATATTTTTTGCACTTTGTTGTGAGTTGCTTGAAAGTTGATAAATTACACTTTTAGGGCTGCACGATTTTGGCAAAAAAATCCAATTGTGATTTTTCAGACAATCTATCTATCTACCCTGGTCATATCCTTCGAGAGGGGTGACCAACAGCAAGACAACACATACAAAAATAAAGAAAATAAAATGGGAAAAAGTAGCAAAAAAAAAAAAAAAATACACAAAAATTTTCTGGACCATGGCCAACCCAAATACCCAAACAAGTTAAGCACCTCGGCACCCAAGTTGGTCATGCTTTCGTCCCTCCAGATGAAACTGACACAAGAAAGCGGCCATGTCACTCGGGTCAGGGTGACACAACACACTCTTTTGTTCAACAGCAGGGCCCGACAGCTTTCACTGGTTTACCCCTGCCGCATCATTAGGGTGCCCTGCCCATCCCTTAGAATGCCCATCCCCTAGTCGTGGACCAGTATTGCAATTTACGTGCGATTTTTCGATTTTAAAAGAAAAGTGCTTTTTCTGTGCTAGTTTTGTTTTTTGTGAGTATCAAATCATAGTGACATGCTTAGGCCCGGCACAGCTCGCCTCTAACAAAGGCGTCACAGGAGAGGAACCAAATGATTTTCTTTCTTGTCTCAGATCCAGTTGAAATGCAATATTTAATCTACATATTTTTACAGGATTGGAAAATGCTTAAAGTGTTTGTCATACTTGTTCTCATACAGAAACCAGATCAAAACAAAAATATAATTTTTTCAATTTGTCAACATTGACATGGATGGGTGGTGTTATGAGTGCACTGCAGGAAAGAAGTCTAAATATTGTGAAAGCTAGAGCTCTTGTTGGTGATAGGAATGAGTGGAGAGGTGTTGTAAAAGGATAGTGGGATGATTAGACACATTCTAAGGGACGGGCAGGGCACCTGTATGATTTGGCAGGGGTAAACCATCAAAAGCTGTTGGGCCCTGCTGTTGAACAGAAGAGTGTAGAGAGATAGATAGATAGAAACATTTTCGGGAAAGCGCCAGGGAGCCACTCGGCAGCGCCAAAGAGCCGCAGCTTGCCGAGCCCTGCCTTAACTGCAAGATAACTGTACCCTCTTCTGGGAAGCATTTTGATTCCTCAATCGATGTAAGTGCCTAGTAGGTACAAGGATCAAACTTACCTCGAGATGATGTGATTACTGAATGAGTATATACAACTGTAACAACACAACAACTATAGATCAGAGACTTCGCAAGGTGTCCGTAATGAGTAAAGTTCAAGAGAAACTAATGTAGCAGTTTCCCACGAGTTGTAGCTCCAGGTCATCCGTTTCATAGTTAATGGATCTGGCATTGGTGACTAGCCAGGCTCAGCAGCTTTGGCTTAGAGAGTTGTGAGCCTCGCCGTAACAGGACGGACCTGAAGCCTCACAATTGCTTTTGAACATCAAAACAAAAACGGAACAAAAACAATTCATCAACAAAATATCGTAACATAATATGTTCGAAAAGGGGTAGTAAGAAGCAAATGCTTACATTACCTACCCCTCCATCTTCCCCACCAAATATACCAATGATATAACAACAATTGTAATGATATTAATAATAACAGTTTTGATATAAGAATAGCAACAATAACACAAAGTTGCTTTCTCTCCTGACGCTGTCTGGATAAGAATCCACATAGCACCCGCTGGTGATCAGCATTTCCTTGTGCTCTTCTGACTTTCCTCACAGTCCGATTTCATCGATGAATTTCTTTTCAACGTAATTAGCTGCTAAAGCTACCATCTATTGCGTTGCTCTGCCATTGGTTATGCCCGGATTGGCCGACACAGTTAAAACAGAGCTGTGACAATTCTGGTTTGCCACCCACCCCATCACTCAAATAACAAAGGAAAAGAAAACAGACATGGAACTATATTAATCATTTAAATAAAAACGCAGTGTCTTGCGATTACAAAATCGCACTACGTCACATAACTACCTCGATTAGATTTCGGCTAATCATGCAGCCCCATGCTTCAAGCAATTTGAATGAATTTGCAGAACTTGGCCGCTCCCATCAGTGACCTACTCAACCTAAACTCACCTCCTGCCACAAATTCCAACCTGCTGGTGGACGTCTTCTCCGAGGCCATGTCGGGACCCATCTCGGCCATCGCCTGCAACCCAGATCCTGACGTGGCTGATGACAGTTTCAGCAGGTTTGTTTTGAGAAAAAAAAAGTCTTAACACAAAACATATTTCCAAAACAGAAAAAAGTACTTTCTAAAAAACTACAAAATTAAAAAAGCATTTTCCCCAAAAATATTTCAAGAAATCTGAAAAAGAAAATTTCCAAATACAAAATACTTTTTTTCCTGGAAAATCTGAAATATATATTTTGAAAGACTCACATGATTTTTCTCCCAAAAGGAAACTGATGTTTCCAAAACACCCAAAATATGTAAAAAAACAGAAAAATAATTCAAAAAGAGGGAAATAAAATTGAAATTGTTATTTTAAAGAACATATCAAATCTTTTACAAAACACAAAATAAATTATTCTGTAATGCAGATATTTAAACTCACCACTTGTTTCGTAATACTTCAAAAAATGTTTCTTTCGATAAACAGAAAAAAATATTTAAAAAAAACTTGAAAAAAAAAATATTCAAAAATACTGAAGAAGAATATTAAAATAAAACTTGAAAACACATTTTGAAAAAAAAAAATATTTTTGGGTAAAAAACTGGTGAGATTTCAACCCCCAAAAAATATTTTGAGGATTTTTTTTGTTTTTAAAAACAAGGGAGACATTTTTCAAAAACATTACATATATATATATATATATATATATATATTATAAATAAAAAAAAACTGGAAATAGAAAATTTCAAAAATCAGAATAAACTTGTTAAACATAGTTTTTTTTTCTGGAAACCCAGAAAAAATATTTTGAGGGACTGAAATGGTTTTTTTTTTCTCCAAAAAGGAAAAGTGTTTCCAAAAATATTTAAAAAAAAATTTTTTTAAATCTATTTTTCTGAAAAACTATTTTTTTTTCGATAAATCTACATTGTTTCTGTATTAATGTTTTGTTTGAAAATCGGAAAAAAATGGAGAACTCCAATATTAATATTTTTTAAAAAATAAAATAAAATGTTTTTTTAAACTGGAAAAACATTTTTTTAAATTAGATATAAAATAGTTTGAACATTTAAAAAAAATGAAAAAATAAGGAGAAAAAAATAATCAAAATAGAAAAAAACATACTACAGTGGTACCTCTTCATCAAATTAATTTGTTCCAGGATTGTGCTAGTATCTGCAATTGCTTGTGTAACAAGTGAATTTTCCCAATATGAAATGACTACAAACTAATTGGCCTGCTCCCGTCCTCCTCGTATACCGAGGTGCTCCTATAAAGAGATACCACTGTATGTATTCAATAAAACAGACCGTAAAAAAGTCAATTTTTCAAGTATTTAAATTTTCTTGCTATTGCAATACACTTGAGTGATTTTAATGATTTTTTTATTTGCTTTAAGTGTGAAAAAGTTTGAGAAGCTCGCATTCATTCCTTTTCATTTGTTGATGAAGGTTTGTGTGCAAGAACAACGGCGTTCTCTTTGAGAATCAACTTTTGCAGATCGGCCTGAAATCTGAGTACCGGCAAAACCTGGGTGAGTGGCTCTTGAAACTCCCACTTTCTGCTTTCATTCTCTTTTAGCTCAATGAAAAAAACAGTTACTGCACGCTCGTAAATGGGTAATGGAAATAGTGCACAGTTTTAATTCGGAGAGTGCTCCTCCAGGTCGCATGTATGTCTTTTTTGGCAACAAGACCTCCAGCCAGTTTGCGGATTTCTCCTCGTCCGTGACCATCCAGAACGAACTCAAAGCTCATATCCTTTCTACTGCTTTCCGTGTTTTTTTTTCATTTGGTAGTTTAGTTTTTTTGAGAAAAATCATCCCCGAAGGCCATCGCCTACCCAACTGTCATATGTATGCTCAACTTACTTTCATTACTTGGTAGATTAAGAGGTAATATTGAGGGAGAAGAAGTGGTCATGGGGTTGCTCCTTAAAGTCCTTCTAAATATTTCTTGTCGTTTATCTTATCCTAAAGAAAATTTTTGATCAAATAACTTTTATCTCATCTTGGTGCCCCTGCTGATTTCTGAGGCATTCCCAGAAACCTTGTTGTCTAAATACAGTTTAGTGTTCTCTCAACTCGTCTTGTTCCTTGACCGAGAAATCCACTCGTGAACATTCACGCCAAGGAGGTGTTTCCCGTCATCGAGGGCGGCGCTCAAGTGCAGCAGATCCTCAACATTGAGTGTGCGTCGGAATTCAGTGACGCTCCTTTCCTCGACATTCACTTCAGGTACTCACGGATCCTTGATCACAACTTAATTTTGTTTATGGATACAGTGGACCCCATGGCATATGGTGTCCTCGCCTCACGATGTTTTCAATTTGCTGTGAGAAATATGATGTTTCTTCAGCCCCTCTTTAAGGCGTTTTCCCCACTATAAGGCATCAACAAATTATTTTGAGCGCCCAAAAACAGTAGACCCCCGGTTTATGGTGTCATCAACTTACAATGTAGAATAATATATTTTTCAGCCCTTTGTTGCAGCAAGTGGTTAAATAAGCAGTCGAGTTGAAACAAATTTCAATAACCACCACAGAAGAATATGACCATAACTTTTTACGATGGGGATTTCTTGCTGTGCAGTGGCCTGTGCCTACTGGCAAGGTTCTAAGTCCAATTTGGCATTTTATCATATCCCTTTTGCTAAAGACACAAGACGGCAATAGATATCTGAAATCAATCGGAGAGACTGGCAGCCCTTAAAGTACCCCATGATTTCTAGCTAGCATTTTTTACAAGGTACCTTTTATGTATTTTCCAGCAAATTCATGTTAAGTAGGTATGAGTCACGTCCAAAACACACTATGTAGCCAACAATAAGTTAACTAGTCTGTCAGATGTCTGCTGTGGGTAAACACATTGGCCTGTTCAAAATGACCATAAATAATAAACAATTTGAGCAGCTTTCGGTTTCAATCGATTTGAGATCTGATGGGACCCTCGATAAAACATATTAGCATACACAGCATCCCTGTCAGCGCAGCAACTCGTTCCGGGAAGAACTGGTAAGCACATAGTCTTTTATATGCTTTCTTATCAGCACTGGTGTATGGGGATACTCCATTTACAATATAGGGGTACAGATGGTGTGGACTAAAGTCAACGGAGGGGCAATAAAATGTTAACTATGGAAAAGAAGCTCGCGATGATCAAGAAAAACAAAGAAGGGACATGAATCGCTACCCTGGCTAAGTTGCTTGGTGGTGATAAATCAACATTTGTCACTAAGGAAATCTTTGGGAATGACGATCACAAGTGGAAGTTTTCAAATCAATTGAATTTTAAATCAGCCATCTCCTCTCTGATTGCATTCACCCACTAACTCCACTGTACCAGTTCAAGTCTCCTTACAACAAAGATAAAGTTTTTTCTTCCTTACATGTTTATCAGTGGCGTTAGTTAATTATATGTACATGTATTACAGATAAGTAGCACTTATCATATTCTATTTTTGTTATTTGAATCTTTTTCTCTGGCCTACCGGGAGTTCGGAGCTAATTAGCGAAGGTTATTATTCCCGCAATATTGTAACTTCACTTCACCATCCGTAACTCAGAAAGGATTCATGTCGTATCTAGGGGGTCTACTTTACTTAAATATTAACTCATTCAGTGCCATAACTTATACATATGTTTTCAGAAGCACTATCCCTGAGTGCCATAACATAGAAACATGTTTTTTTTATGTTTTATTTTTCTTGGCGCTGCTGATCATTAAGTATCAGGCCTCTGGGAAGGATTTCAGTATAATAACTCACCATCAGATGGCAGGAATGGCTTTGATCAGATTTTTGTCCACACATCAAGGAGCCCCCACTTCTTCGGGTTGCTTTGCTTCCTCTATCCAGCAGTTGAGAGTGTGAGGGCGGCCCTCGTGTGACCAGAATTGTGTGATCACGTCACTGGAAAAATCAGGCGCCCAAAAGCTCTTGCATGTATCGTTCATACATAAGCGCCCTTGTGTTTATGGAAAGCATTGTTTAAATATTGGAGGTATCATAAATGTAAAAAAAAAAGCACTGCAGTGAAAGTTCTGTTTGGAATGCATCCTTTCACAAAGAGCCGTTTTTCCTGAATTTTTCAAGAAACCTAGCAACCTAATGAAAGATGGGGGTTCAAGGTTTCCTTTGATACATCCCATACAGCAGAGAACTAAATTTTCTATAGGCCTCCAAAAATAAGTCAAAATGGCAAGAATTGTCTGCATTGAAGGAGTTAAATACAAAATGTATATTTAAAAATGTTGAAGTTTGAACTGGAAACTTTTTCAAAGGTATGGCGGCACCCCTCAAAGCATATCTATCAAACTCCCCGTGATGCTCAACAAGTTCTTCCAGCCCACAGAGATGAACTCGGAAGATTTCTTTCAACGCTGGAAGCAGCTCGGACTGTAAGCCTCGTCTTACACATCCGACCAATATCGACGCCAAGCGCTACACGCTAGGCTCTTTCTTCTCTTTCAGACCCCAACAGGAAGTCCAGAAGATCTTCAAGTCCAAACACCCGATGGATGCAGAAATCACTAAAGCCAAGGTCAGAGGGGAAAAAAAAACAACCTTGTATTTTGTGGTTTCTACTCAACTAGTTGCTGTTGTTTAGATTTTGGGCTTCGGCGTGGCTCTGTTGGAGGGTGTGGATCCCAATCCCGGGAACTTTGTGGGAGCTGGCGTCATTCACACCAAAACTTCTCAGGTGGGATGTCTTCTCAGGCTGGAGCCCAACGAGCAGGCACAGGTAAGGCGTACGCATGCAAAAACAAATCAGGGTTCCCCCTTGGTTTTAAAAACATCAATTTGATAACCGCAGATTAAGGCATTGAAAAGTTCTTACGTTTTGTCCACAAGTCGGAAATGTAACTCTCAAATGTGTTAATAATTCCCTGTCTTATCTGCGTGATAGAGCTAATAAATGTAAAATAAGTAAACTAACAAAAAGATGGAACGGTGTGCCGTAAATTTATTTTTTCATTTTCTCCGACCTTAAGGATCTTTAAATCTTTCGAAAATGCCGCATTACGTTGGAGCTGTTACAGTCAGTCTCTAACTTGCTGTCGGAGTAACTTTGGGATGGAAAAGTGTAGCTTTGACCTGTTGTGGTTGAGTTACGTATGTAAACTATAACCGGGCTCTGGCCAGAAAATGAGTAGGAGGGGTCACCCAGCCGACGTCCGAACCCTTTGCGGAGGCTATGCGTGGTGTTCCTCCGGGCACTCCAATTTCCTCCCACATTCCAAAAACATGCATGTCCGAATTGTCCCTAGGTGTGAGTGAGTGAGCGAATTGTCTGTCTCTATGTGCCCTGCGACTGACTGGCAACCAGTTCAGGGTGTCCCCTGCCCACTGCCAGGAGATAGCTGGGATGGGCTCCAGCACCCTCGCGACCCTACTGAGGATAAGATTCAGATTCAGATATACTTTATTGTCATTCGTGTCTACGTGTATACAGAACGAAATGTCGATACATCTGACCCGCACAGTTTCCTTGAGCGTCAGCCGGGATAGATAAGATTAACCATGTCTTCGTCAGAATTTTAGTGCAGCAGTTCGTCATCTTGCTGTTTGATGTTACTTCCGGTTGTAAATGGTCCAGTTTATTGTCCAGAGAGCGAATGTTGGAGAGGAAAATGGATGGGAGAGGCGTTTTGAAGGGATTAGCCTTTAGCCTAGCGGTTAGCCCGGCCCGACAACCTCGCTTCCTCCTCCGGTCACACCGCTCTCTTGCCACTCTGCTTCGCTGCTTTGTAGGCCGCTGGGTCTTGGTGACGTAGCAGTCCGTGGCTAAATAAACACTCCCGAGTGGTCGTAGCACCGAGCGCTTGATGTCTGGACGATCGCATATCCAGCAAAAAAACTGCGATCGTATATTAATCTGCAGTTCGAGTTGACTTTGTGCGCCGTCAAAACTGAGTCGAAGACTGGGTTTTATGGCCAAAGTGTAAAAAAGCTGTATGTTAGTTACTCGGCCTGTGAGTGCAAGAAATCAAAGATACTGAACAATGTTAACATTTCTCGCTCTACACTAGACGAGGTCTCACTGGACACTGGTTGAAAAACACTGTTCTAACTCACTCTTTCTGTCACCTTCTCTCACTCATACACTCACATTAAG
Organism: Urocampus carinirostris; assembly: GCF_059441175.1. Classification (NCBI taxonomy): domain Eukaryota; kingdom Metazoa; phylum Chordata; class Actinopteri; order Syngnathiformes; family Syngnathidae; genus Urocampus; species Urocampus carinirostris. The sequence continues at coordinate 3,398,226 of NC_142352.1, read as the reverse complement.
ACGTCAGCAAACACAGTCCCAAGAAGACAGGAAAATAAAAATGCACAAAATGTTGCTTTACCAATCCAGTGTGTGTTTGTGTGTCTCCACAGATGTATCGTCTGACTCTGCGGACCAGCCGTGACAGCGTGTCTCAGAGACTTTGCGAACTCCTCTCAGATCAGTTCTAGTCGCTCCATTGTACAGTTTTTTAAAAGTATGTCGGGCACATGGCTTTACAGCCTTCGGGTGGCCGGGCACACCGAGGATTTTGTTACCTTTGCATGCGAGTTCACCCTAGGGCAGGCGCTTAAACATGTTTACTGGCTTGAAAAGCCACGCACAATTTTTACTAGACTTCCCAACTGTGCCTTTCACACCAAACACGAGCACACGTTCTCACCACTTTAGCCTGAATGCATTTCACAGAATACACACTTGAGATTTCGACTTTCTAATGCTTCTTACTGCAAAATAAAAATAAGAGCTGCTCCTAAATCGGAAAGGGAAAGTCTGGCATAAGATGTAGAAGACAAAAGTTTTGAGTAAAACTGGTATGAGAGTGAAAAAAGGAATTGTTTTTTTTCCACAAAATTGATTTGCACAATTCAAAGGATTACAAAACGTTGAGAAGTAGTAAAATTAACAAGACTTTTTCTCATTTGTTACGGGAAAACATGCATTTATATAGCAAACTTTTCATGCCAAAGCTTAATTTAAGTATTTCCAACTCTAATTTTTCATAATACAAATTACTTTGCCGTTAAAATCTAACCTACAGTAGTTCCTTACCTGTTCCTCTAGCGGGGTAATGCTGCCTCTGAGTGGCCAACAGCTGGTACTACACGGTGCAGCAAATTAAAGAAAGGGATTTTAGATATGAAACAAACATTTGACCAACATGTTTATTTTTTTAACATCCCAGCTCAAGTCATGTCACACCAAAGGCAAATAGAATTTATTATTTCCTTTATGTATGTTATTTAATCAAGTACACATATAGCACACATAATGGGAGTTTGGAGCATATTGGCTAATTACCAAAGGTTTATATCCTCGGCCCTACGCCATATAAATTTTGCAATCCCTATCTCATAACGTGTTCATATATCCTGGTGGCCTAAAACAGGATAAAAATCGTGCACGTTTTGCATTTCAGTTGACATAGTCTTTCGTAAAGGTAAGATCATGCCAAACATAAATAAAAATACAGCCGGACCCAAGCCCGCGGGTATTACAGCCCGACCCTGCCTGAGTTTGACGAAATAACTGGATTTGCAGGCCTGAGCCCAAATCACTCGTGAAATTTCATTATTTTTTTTTGAAAGGCCTCAGGAGGAAACGTGATTTATGAGATAAAAAACTAAACCCTGTTGTTTGTAATGAAATCTTAAGTTAAACAAGACTGTATAAGCATTTCACGATTCACTGATCCCTTAACCGCATGGGTCGTCGAGGCACCAATAAGGACATTTTGGAGAGAACATCGTTGGGCGTCGCCTCAAAATATGCGCAGATGAAATATGGCAGAGAGGGAACGCCCTTTATTGCATTCGTTCAGCAACATTCATCCAAGCCATGTTCAAAGTCTGTCCAGGAGACGGTGGGCTTTTTAGATAAATAGATACTTTATTCATCCCCGTAGGGAAATTCACACTTCCCACAGTCTCCTTTGTTGTTCATTAACCGATTAACAGGATGTCCTCGGGGTGCTTTGTTGTAGTTTAGCCACAGCGGAGTGGATGACGTCACACGCTAGTCCAAAGTTTGACGTCCCTGCAGCAGATGGAAATCTTTGTGCCCAGGGATACACCACCTTGTGTTAGCGAGTCCACCTCCTCTCCGCTTCCCGCAGGCTTTTCGTGTCTCTGTCTAACAGCGCTGAAGCTCCAGTCCGGGTAGCTCCACGTTAGCGTCAGGGATGCTAGACGTGAGCCACGTTTGAGCAGTGGAAGAAGCTAAGCAAAGCTAAATTAGCCTAGCAGCTGACAAGCTAGCCAACACGCTGCGTGTGTCCAATTGCGTAGAGCCTGAGCGGACGCAATTATGGGTCAGAAAAAGACACAATACTACGGAGAAGATAAACAAAAAAATACAGGACTATTTTGCAAACAAGGTAGATGTGTTAATCTAACAGTTTATGGAGGTAAAGGAGCTAAGAATGCGTGACATGGAGAGAGACAGGTAAATGTAAGGTGGGCTTAGGGTACTTCCCCAAAAAGTGTGTATCTCTAAACCAGATGGTATCACATTTCTGTTTCAAATATTGGTACCGCCTAAAGGAGCATTTCTTTCTTTCTTTGTTCTGCCTAAATAAATGCAGTTTGGTGGGGGAAGGGCCCCCCCAGAGTTGGGAGCGCGACCAAGGAGATGGACGTAAGTTTCCTCCTCTTCTGGCCCCTCCCCCTCTCCAACTGCCAGTTGTAACAAGTCGAATGCCCGGTGTATCTTTTTTAGCGTTAGCAACGTGTAAATAGCTCTCCCACATGTAAGAGGTCGATTTAGACCCCACAGAAAATTGCTGAGCTGGAGAGAAAAGTCGAAGATCTGGAGCAGTACTCGAGAATCAACATGTGATTGTGACTGGACTGAAGATCAAACCTCGCTCATATGCTAAGGCAGCTTCTACCAAGAACGACAACCAGGCAGAACCCATCGAAGACGCGACCTCTGCAGGAGAACAGGTTGTAGCGTTCCTAGAAGCTAAAAGCATTAAACTTGAACACTGACACAATTGACGCTTGCCACCCTCTTCCAATGAGAGGGAACAATTTTAGGGTAAATTCAAGTATAAGGGTGACGTGACCTTATATTAAACCCATAAAAACAATCTATGGTGTCACTGCACTTCTTCTGAGAAAACCCAATGTCCCAAAAGTATCATGCTGTCTTCAATGATTGATTGTCTAGCTAAGTTCCCTCAAGATAGCAAAACAGCATCTGGCCATCTGTGCTTGAGTGTAAATGAGCTGGGTTGTTCTCAGATATATCCTGATAAAATTGTCTGAGACAAGCTGGCTTCCAAATAAGTCACATCCTGTTTCGCAATCTTTGTGAATGTCACCAAGCTCACAATTCAGCTGTCTTCATGGATTGATTGCTCAGTTAAGTTTCATGTCATATCGCACTCTCACGACTGGAACGACATACAAAGTCGGGACAAACGGTGACTAGACACACTTTGGCAGGCTGCATTTTGCCTGTGTCCTTCTTGCAAGAAGTTAAATAAAGTGTCACTCCGATCCGAACTCAGACTTCCGTCTTTTTATTTCACATGTGGGCAGACTGAACCAAAGTAAAAGAGGTTTGGATTCCACAACAATATCCCAGCTGTGATCCTATGATTTGCCAATAGGAAACAAGGTCGATCTGATGAAACCGGGCAGGAAACTCAAAGGTACTGATGTAATTCTAAATAATCACTTAACAAAAAGAAATACTGACATGGCCAAAAAGTTAGATTCTTAAATAAACAAAATAAAATACAGAACACATGAGTTATGAACTATAAAATATACTATAAACTCAATGGACCACCTGAACAAGCTAGATTATTGGTAATTTGGGACGTAGAAGAATTTAATAGATATAAATCAAAGTTTAAAGTTAGTCAAAATAGTGTGCAAGACAGTGAGATAAACTCATGTAATGGCATCCAACCAAAACACATGTATGACTAATAGTGAAATAGGACTCCATCAAACTATATCAGAGAAAGCTATCAGAATTAAGATGTATTGAATACAGTGATAATAATTTAGAACTGGACAATCAATTAGACGATGGCAGCCAGTTCCTATCGTTCATCTTAAATAACTGACCCCTTCGATATGAAAACAATCTGCAAAGTAGTTTGGTTGGAGCTAAGGTTAGGATTACTGTTGGGTTAGAGTTTGAGTGAGAGTTGTGGCTAAGGTTAAGTTGGAGCTAGGGTGAGAATTATGGTTAAATTAGGTTTGGATTTGGAGCTAGGTTTAAGATTCGGACCACAATGTAAGATCGGTGAAAGGGTTGGAGCTAGGTTAAGGATTATGCTGACCATAGAATTGTTACTGCCTTGACCAGGAATCAAACTTGTAACTCTGAGTGTAGTTAAGGCATCTTATCATTTAAGCTACCAATTATCTTTAAACTTGCAACCAAAACTCTAACCAACTAACCATGGCTCCAACCTTAGCTAAACCGAAAACCTTGACCCGAACTCCTACTAAAACCTGAACCCTAGCTCCAACCAATACCTACCCTTAACCTGGGTGACTAGAAATTGAAACCACAGGCATCATACCAGTTAAGCTACTAATACTTCTACTTCAGACCAAAACTCTAACCCTAACCGTGCCCTAGACTAAAATCCTAACTTCACTTCAGCCCCCTAACCCTAGATTTTTACTGGGAATCAACCTTATAAGAATGTGTACACGTATCATGCAGCTGACCAGTTAAGCTACCAGTGATGCCCTGATTTCAACCAAAACCCTAACCTTAGCGAATGAAGTTATATACTATTTTATACACTGTTTTAACTTACGTAAAGTCAAATATACTTGTTCTAAAATTTGACTTGAGGGCAAACCCTCAGAGAAAGGGTGTCATAAACTGCATTTTGCGTTGGAATGTGCCTTTGCTTCCATTCTGTGCAGACAACAATGACTCATCACCTCGCCTTTGGTGTTGGGACTATGTGCCTGGCACCATCTTGTCTGGAGGGTGATGACCTATCACCCCTCCTCCAATTCTTCAAATCAGGGTTGGGAAATTTGCATCGACGACCGCAGACCAATCAGCCAGAGGCTTGGTCATGGGGCGTGAACATTTCATCGGCATGGGTTATAACATGGGACAACGCTGGAACCCTCTCGTCTTCCTCTACACACGATTGTTAATTTTGGCACAGGCAGAAGGACCCGATTTGTTCAACTCTTTGATTCGGCTAAATAAATTCATATGTGGACTACACTCGCCGTTCGGCTAATTAAATTTCTCCGGCTTCTGAATATGCTCCAACTGTAAGGGTTTAGACGAGACACTTGAAGTGTCTTCGGAGTCAGATTTCAATTTAATAAATGTTAAAACCTTACACGAACTACACTAATTGGTATTCAACACATCACCTCAAATGCAAACTTCATCCCATGTGAACTATTTTTTTGTAATTTTTTAGTCTGTTTTTCTAAATAGTATTGGTTCCTGTATTTGGATTCACCGTCTTCCCATTTTTTAAAAAAATGTTTTTTACTTTTTCGGATTTGAGAAAATAATTTGGTTAATTTTAATATCTTGTTTTTTTTCCAAAAATCTTTCCTAATTTAAGAACTATATATTTTTCTGTTTTTTAAACAATATTTTTTCTGTTTTTTAATTTTATTTTTCAGTTTTCCATAAAGATTTTTTTCAATGCATTTGGCTGAAAAAACAGCTTTTTGAAATCTTTATTTTCTATTTCTGAAAATTTTTTAGTTTTTCGAAAGAAAAAATTCTATTTTGGAAGATATGTTTGGTGTAGAAAAATCCCAAAACTCAGAGCCTCACTAGAGTAATAACAGCTCAACAAAACTTGAAAAATGGAAAAAAAAATAATGAAAACAAAGCTTGATTTAATCCAAAATTTCAAAAAGAGCCAAGTGGCTTTTGAGTCCACGAAGCTCGTCCGTCAATCAATTCCTCAATCCCTGTAGCGCACTTCCGCCCTCAGTTCGCTGGTGACGTAATTGAGCAGCGCGGCGAGCACTTGTTGCTGCAGCGTGGCGTTGCCCATCACCATGGCAACCAGCTGCGCCGCATCCATCCAATCCAAGCCGGCTAAGACGGCGCCGACGTCTTCGCAAAGTTTGTCGCGTTGCGCCGGAGGAAGCTCCGACAAAATCTGCGACAAAGGCCGGAAGGTCCCGCTCGACAGCCAGCCCGCGAACAGGCTTCCCAGCACGCCCCCTGGTGGATGGGAAGCGCAATCACAACTCAACGACATTCTAGATTAGTCATGTAAAATGTAACTCCTTTAAAAAAAAAAAGAGAATTAGAGTGCCGATAGCCAGTCTTTTGTCATCGCTCGCTGCAGGCCGAACAGGCACGTCAGCATGGACAAGGGGTCGGCAACCTATGACACGCGTGCCACTGCAGTGGCACCGAGCGCATGGCAAAATGATAACTATTTTTTTTAAATCTGCATTTTTACCTGAAATTTAGACATTTTCAGTTGTGCGCCGTGTTATTTAGAGGCTTTACGTTAGCGCCCCTCTGTGTGTCAGTGCGTGTTAGCGCGGCGCCTCGCAGAGCAGAGACCCGTGTTTTAACCCGGCCAACGAAACACACGCGCGATAAATGAACGAATCACGACGGCTCCTCGAGCGAAAACATCTCGTTCTTTCCAGCCAGCGTGAACAGACGAATGAGGCTTTGTGCAGAAAATGACCGTGCTGTTTGTGCATTATGCCTCGAGAGTGTTGTACCTCGCACGGCAAGTGTTAAACTTCGTTACGAGGCGAAACATGAACATGAATTCAAATACGAGTCTGACAAGGCGGAGACAATAAAACGCGATGTGTCCAGGTACGGTAAACAAACACAGACCCGAAAAACCTTTGTCCCTGCTAAAAACACCACCATTAAAGCAAGCTATCACATTGCTCACTGCATAGCAAAGCACAGAAAACCATTTACTGATGGCGAATATTTTAAAGAAGCGTGTGTGTGTGTGTGTGCTTTATTTCAAGTTTTGATATTTTCTGCATTAAGATCTAACTGATGAATGGTATGGTCGCTGTCCATATCACTTGTTTTTCGATTATAGTTGATTGTTGATGAAGAATGGTTGATTCCAAATAATTCTTGTGATAAAAGGTCAAAGTCATGGATGGCTGCAGGCCTTTCCACTTGTTTTTCAAGTTCTATTTTTAGTTGATTGATGCACGCCCCGGGCGTCCGGGCAGCCGTTATTTCAAACACTGATTCAATGCAAATCATATGAATTCAAGTCATATATTTAGGTGTTACCCGATTTATTTATGTGTCTATTTATTTCCAGGGTTGGGTAGGGTTACTTTAACTTGATTACTTTCAATGACTTTTGGATTACTCCAATACCAAATATGCTATTAAAAGACAAAATAAACTAAATATGAATAAAATGACTCAATTTTGTGCAGGCTTGGGGAGTAACGGAATACATGGAATGGCAAAAATGTTGTTGGCAAGCTGTTTGGATTTATTTTCATTTTGTTTTAGTTTTGTCGGAGATCAAAGAGATCAAAGCCAGGAGAGAAAGCTTAACACCTGTTGTGAGTCATAATTTGATTCATATTTAGTTTCTTTTGTCTTTTATTAACATATTTGGTATTGGAGTAATCCAAAAGTAATTGAAAGTACCGTAAATTCCGGACTATAAGCCGATACTTTTTTCCCTAACTTTCAACCCCGCTTGCTTATTCAGTGATGCGGCCAATATATGTCATTTTTCTAACGGCTGCCAGCTTGAGTGTTGCTACCATTAACTGCCCTGTCAAAGCTATATTATTATTAAAGCTTTAAAAACTCTCTCGGTGTACCGTCTTTCTTTGTAAACATGTGTAACCCATGTATCATATGTATTTGCAACCGTATATTTTTGTAATGTATTTATTTGTATTCATTTTAGACACCTATTCTGATATGTTTTGCACGGGTGAACGAAAAATGAGGGGCGGAACAAACGCCGGGTGCCGAGTTTAAGTGGGGACCGCTAAGGGTGAGGGACAGACAAGTAAAGAAGAGGGGGTAAAAAGTTGGTTTAAAAAAAGGAGTTGCGTCAGTAAATGTGCTCATCTGATATATCTTTCCCACCCTTACCTTTAGAAATATACACTTTTTTCCTTGGATTATTTTCAACAGGACCCGGACTCTGCAGGTCTGCATCAAACCTTAAGTACCATGGTATCATTTTCCATTCATTTTGCCGGTTGTGATTTTTGGACTGTGAACTTTAATGAAGGACATTTAGTTTCAATCGCGGGACTTGAAGTCGGGTTTGGGTTAATTTTGTGTTTGTGTTACATGTTTAAATGTGGGCGCATGTGGCTTATATACAGGTGCGGCTTGTGTAAGTACAAAATCGGTTTACCTCTTAAAATGTGGTGGGTGCGGCTTATAATCAGGTGCACTCTATAGTCCGGAATTTACGGTAATCAAGTTAAAGTAACCCTACCCAACCCTGTTTATTTCATTGGCATATATTTGTAGCTATTTGTTCCTCCATTTATTTCTACATAGGGCGGTATTAATCCTCCATACCAAACACTTGCTGTAATATTTATTTGCCACCAATAACATCCGTAAATAGCAGCTAGCAATGACAGCCGGCTGAAAATAGCCTCGTCTCGATTTCACCGTCTGCCTCCTGACCGGCTCGCTTCACTCAGAGAAACTCCCACAATGCTTTGCTCTCGGCGTCAAATATTTTTGCGGTCCTCACCGACAGCGATGCCCGGAGGTCCGCCCACGAGCCCCCCGACGAAGGCGCTGCCCCCCGCGATCAAACCCCCCTGGGCCGAGCCTCGAACCGCCACCTTGATTTGCTCGTGGGCCGAAAGGTCGCAGCACAAACGCATCACGTCGTCCACGCGAGGCGACATCCTCACCGTGCTGCAAAAAAATTCATGCGGGAAGAGAAAACTTCTCGTTAGATAGTCGGGAGGCACGGTTTGGGAATTGAACCTAAATGGGATTTTTCAGACCATTATGGCAATCTCATCTCATTAGCTGCACAGCTTATCCTCAGTAGGGTCGCGGGGGTGCTGGAGCCCATCCCAGCAATCATCGGGCAGTGGGCAGGGGACACCCTGAACTGGTTGCCAGCCAATCGCAGGGCACACGGGGACAGACAACTCGCTCGCTCACTCACACCTAGAGACAATTTGGACCGGCCAATCCACGTGAAATGCATGTCTTTGGAATGTGGGAGGAAACCGGAGTGCCCAGAGGAAACCCACGCAAGCACGGGGAGAACATACAAACTCCGCACAGTAAGTCTGGTAGCTGGATTTGAACCCACACAGGAGGTTCCCCAGACCTTCGAACCGTGCCGCACTCGCGCTAACCACTGCGCCGCCGTGCTGCCCAGTATGGCAATCCAATTTCCATTTTTTTTTTTTGCAATTTTTTTGTTTTAATTTGATTAAATTAGAGCGGCAGTAGCTCAGGAGGTAGAGTGCTCGTCTCGGGATCAAGGGATCCCAGTTGGAATCCCGGCTCGTCCGTGTTACATGTCGAAGTGTTCTTGGGTAAGACACTGAACCCCTAATACCCCCAATAAGCAGGTTAGCGCCTTACATGGCTGCAAGGCCGCTATTGGGAAATGTGGAGCAGATTGTAAAGCGCTTTGGGAAGTCATTGACTTAAAAAGCGCTATAGAAATGCAGATCATTTCATTTCATTTTTTAAATCACATTTGAAAACTTTCCCCCTGAAAAACAATGGCTTGCGAAACTATTTGGCCCCCTTAAACTTTGTGACCTTTTGCCACATTTCAGACTTCAAACATCAAGATATAAAACTAATTTCTTGTGAAGCATCAACAATAAGTGGGACATAATCATGAAGTGGAACACACTTTATTGGATATTTTAAACTTTTATAACAAATAAAATAACGAAAAAGTCAGTTTTGCACATGGAGAAACTGATATTATGGCCCATTGGGTGGGTAGGTGGTTAGGTGGGTAGGTATATAATATGATGAAAAAATATACGTTGGAACCTCGGTTCTCGACCATAATCCGTTCCAGAACACTGTTCGAAAACCGATTTGTACGATCACCGAAATCGTTTTTTCCCATTAAAAATAATGCAAATCCTTTTAATCCGTTCCAACACCCTGAATGTTTACCTTGAATGTTTAACGTAAACATAAAGCTAACCCAGGCTAATCGTACGTTCGCGTTATACGGAAGATTACGCTAACATGAACGTGTAAAGATAAAAAAAATCAGGTCGTTTACACGTCATTTAGCACAAAAAGTGACTAGCGCTTCATTGGAAAGGGAGCTCCATTCAAACACCCTGAATGTTTTACGTAAACAAAGCTAACTGAGGCTAATAGTACGTTCGCGTTATCGTAATCTTCCGTACGAAAGATGACGCTAACGTGAACGTGTAAAAATTAAAAAAAGGATTATGAATAGGATTTCTTAGCTTTGTGGTGGTCAGCAGAAGGTGCAGGTGGACGGTGGGGAGAGAAAAATCATCAAAAGTCTTTCAACCTCTTGCGGCAGTTGCTTGCTTATAGCGCTAACTTCCTTAGCCGCATCACTCGATTTCACAGCCTCCTTTTTCTTTACTATCGTACTGATAGTAGATTTAGCCATGCTGTAATCACTAGCAAGATCGGAAATTCGTACACCTCTTTCATATTTAGCTATTATGTCTTTCTTAAAGGCAATAGTTGTACGAAGAACTTGTCTTTTTTCACCTGTCCTGCTTGCACCGACCTTCTTCGGAGGCATAATTAGGGGCTAAAACACCCGTACGCCGCTCAGCATCGCACCCTAGCGTACCGCGTTTGAACTCCGATTTTTTGACCGAACAGCGAAGCAAAAATTTCTCGAAATTTTTGGTCGAACACCGATTTGTCCGAACTGAGAGGCGTTCGAAAACTGAGGTTCCACTGTATATTAAATAAAAAATATATATATTCAAAAAGCAAAACATTGCAAATGTAAAAACGAATGATTAAAAAATAAACACAAATAAAACTAATACTAAACTATTTGAACACAATTTAAAACAAGAGGATATAGATAAGAGACTCAAAACAAAATAATCAAAAATACAATACATTTAAAACAAAAACTAACGACAATTTAAACAAAAACAAAAAATATAATAAAAAAAGAGGATACTGTTGGAAAACTAAGTAAACAAATTCAGCTACATGTCCCTACATGAAAATTGTTACAATACACTTTTAAAAGGTTATCTGCATTTTAGATTGTCACCAATAATAAGATCCATTAAAGGGACAGTGTGTAATATTTATCGCCTCTTAGTGGTACAAAAGAACATCTTTCATACAGTAAAAAAACAACTATCATACCAATGTTCACTTGTATTAAAAAAAATAAAAATCATAGGTCGAGAAGTTTGTATTCTTTTACATCAGGGGTGTGAAACAGGCGGCCCGTGGGCCAGATCAGGCCCGCCAAGGGATTGAATCCGGCCCGCGAGACAACGCTGAGAGAAGCGCAAGAGAAAAACGAGCTGCAGGGTTGAAATATGTCCACTTGATGTTGCCAAAGCCAGGTGCCTCTCACAAACGTTGTACTTGTATTTATTTCTCTCTCTCTCTTCCTCTCTTTTTCTCACCCTCTATTTCTCTTTTTCCCTCACTCTCTCTTTTTCTTTCTTTGTTCCTCTTTGTCTCTGTCCCTCTCTCTGTCATTTTACCTTATTTTGCTCGTCCTTTTTTCATTTTCTCTCTCTTTTTCTATTACTCACCTTCTCTCTTTCTCTCCTTCTCTTTCTATTTTCTTTTCTCTCCTTCTCTTTCTATTTTCTTTCCTCTCTTTCTATTTTTCTTTGGATTTCTTTCTTTATTCCTCCTCTCATTATTTTTATTTTTATCTCTTTTGTTTCTCATGCTCTCGCTCTCTTTTTGTCCCACCCTCTTGACTTTTCTCCCCCTCTCTTTCTCTCTTTCTTTTTCTGTCTGATCTACTAGTCCGGCCCCCGAGAGACTGTTTGTTCTATTGTGTGGCCCCCGAGTTAAAGTGAGTTTGACACCCCTGTTTTACATATTGGAATCCCTACTCAGGTCGCCGCCATATTTATCTTTTTTCTTGTTGTTTGCTGTGGCACTGCTTTTTGTTCACATTAGACAACAGTGCCATCTAGTGGTCCAATATTACACACTGGGGCTTTAAAAAGACAATAAGTTATGCCCAAAATGATTAAGCAGTCAATAGCAAACAGACAAAACATAAAAAAAACAATCAAAAAGGGACAGTAGAAAAAAATACAATAATAACTATAATATAAAAAATATAGAATAAGAACCTGCATCCAGTTAATATTGTGGATCGAAACACAAAATAATACAAAGCAACACATTAGTCTGTTTTAGGGTTGAAAGGTGTTGAATATTTACAACTGGGTTATTTTAAAATGTACTTTAATTACTCAGTTTTTAAATGTAAATACTATAATGTATGCACTATCCGTCACGATTGTTGAATTCCAGTTTAATTGTCAAAAAAGTAAGAAAACCAACCTAATTTTTGTTTCGTTTTCGTGGAGATCAATAGAAAAGATAGCACAAAAACCCTTCGTTTCCGTTTGGCGTTTTCGGAGTTTCCTCTGTGATGAACCCAAGTTTGCAGTATTACGCTCTAATATAAATTCTAGACTTAAATGAATTAAAAGATACTTTTATAAAACTTTTCTTACCGGCAGAGAGAAAATCGAAACTTGACTTGCGTGAGGTTGCACACTCCTAAGCAATTTCCGGTTTGGAATCAAAGAGGAAACAGTTAAGGCGAGATGATTCATTGCCAGTAAGTAATCCCACTCTTTTGGTGCTATAGGCGATAAATGGATTTTTAAAAACACTTCAATCCAAATAAATATGGATTTAAAATCTGATTATTTCGTATTTACTATCAAACAGACACAACTAAAACAAAAAGATCACATGAATGCATTTTCGTCAGGATTCAAAGATTAAAGAGTGGAGACAAAATGAATAACTCCCATAAAGGAAATACGAGTTCAGGGTATACATTGATTTAAAAAACACATCAATCCCAAAAATGACGACGATATTGCGTGTATTGCGTGTTTCCAACAAAAGTAATACAAATAAATACATTTGAAAAACGAATACACAAAGGCTACTTGATGTTACCTTGGTGAATAATCTTTTGATGACGTGAAAATGGCTGGTAGATTGACCTCCTACTAATTACTATGTAAAATGTCTAGAAAATCTTATAGTATTATATTATCATATATAGGGTGGGAAGAAATCCCTCTTGAGAAGACAGGGTTGTGCCTCTGCACAATAGTATTGCCCTTTACACATTGGTTAACTGCTGTTAAAAATGTCGATAAAAATTGTTCAAACCTTATTGTTAGAATATGATATACAGAAATCGTGAATGTGTTTAATTGCTGTTAAAGTGTTGATAAAAATTGTTCAAATCTCACACTGTTTATTTGCTGTTAAAAGTGTCAATAAAAATTGTTAAAATCCCCCCAAAAATGTGATAAAAAAACGAACACAAAGCATGTGATGTTCATGAATAAAAATTGGGGGTTCTGACGACAAATAAATACACGGAAATTAAAATAATGATAATACCAATTAGGAGGCCTTTGTTTGAAAAAAAAAAAAAAAAAAAACCTTTTTTGATTTTCCAAAGAATCAAGTGCAATAGCACCTCCACTAGGGGGCAGTGGCGCTCTCCTAACTCCCTTAACCAAACACAACCTACATTCACCCGACAATTTATGCACGCTCGTTTCTTGAGGGAAAAGATGAACAAGAAAGCAGACATTTTCACACGGGGGCATGTTTAATTTCATTAACAATTTAACTAGGTGTACTTAATTGAAAACGGCCGAATTAGTGACGTTGGAGTCTCTGGGAACCCTTTTTCTCAAGTCCGTTAGCTTTCTCCTATTGGCCATCTTCTCCCCGCATAATGGCGTGCCGACTCCTCCCATGGGCGTGCCAAGATAGCCCTCCCTGGGCTTCACCATCTCGTCGAAGAGCGTCGCAATGTCTGGAATACTCAAAACAACACTGAGCGTTTCTACGTCATCAGAGTCTTTCTGGATGTGCTGATTATCTTATAAGCCTTACGTCCCGTTCCCGCCGTTCCTGTAAACAACATTTTCCACCAGGGTGCCCTGACCTCGCACCACAGCCCAGCCAGTGAATATCTTTTGCATTAAATGTAATTTGTATTTGATTATAACAAATTCTTTATAGTCAAACGTATAAAATCCTTCAAAGGGCATCAACAAACAATACACAGATTGTGGAAAGATGAAATATAGGTCATTCATAATCCATAGCAGGGGTTAGCAACCTTTCCTGTGTGGAGTGCCATTTTTAAATGTTATTGTAAATCAGTGTGCCACACTAAGATTAATGACTCGCACAACAATTTTTTTTATATGCAACAGTGCTGTCATTTTACACCAGTCCGGATATACAACATGGATATACCAGTGTTTGAAATAACGTCTGCCCGGACGCCCAGGGCGTGCATCTTTTACGTCGGGCGTACAACTTCCACAACGTCTCTGCCCGGGTGGCCGACAACTTTTTCAAGGAAAAAAAAATATCTTCTCCTGGCCCACGTTTTTTTCCACAAGCTGGTGTGCCGGCTCCTCCCATAGGCTCGCCCGGAAAGCCCCCACGTGGGCTCCACCATCCCGGAGAAGAGCGTCGCGATGTCTGTTCTTGTGCGTCTGATTATGAATCCTTAATACTTTGCAACAACGGGTTTTTTTGCGATGAGACGTCTTATTGTGTTTCAAGTTGTGAAAAATGGGGCAGGCAACTTTTCAGTGTCTGCTAACTTTTTGTCACGAGTTTCAGACACTGACTCTACCCACCTCTGCTTTCAACCACACAATCGTGTCGTGTTTTTGTCCTCACGTGAAATGTTTTGAGCATAAAACACAGTAAACAGCATTTTTTTCTCCATTTTTTATTTGTAATACATTTGATTTTTCTTATAAGTACAGTTCAGTAGTTACAAAACGAAGCATCTGCCATGAGGAAACAGCCAAAACACAAGACACGAGGAGAGGACGCGGAACGCGAGCGCCCCGTCGTCCTCCCGAGAAAAAAGCCACATCGATTATAGATCCGAAGAAAAAAAATCGGGGGGTTGTTATCGGTATTATCGTTACGGTGATCGGGACTGTACATGAGAATCCTTCTTTGCACGTAAAAACCAGAGAAAAAAACAAAATGACGTCGAAACATTTCACCATGTCACACGTACACACAACTTTCAATTTCGCTAACGTTCGGGATCTTTGTCGTCGTGGATTCGTCCCGATACCATCGCAGTGCAAAATACTCCCCCAAAAAAAACGCAAAAAAAATCGTCCGAAGAAGAAAAGAGAGAAGCGTAGGAGACGATTGTCTTTTTTAAAAAACATCTTAGAGGACAATGTTAATTAAAAAAAAAAAAAAAAAAAAAAAAATCCACTTTTTTTCGCAGCGCTTGGTAACAAATCCGAAGCCGCGCCCCTTTTGGACATGTGACCTTCGTCCGACCAATTAAGTTGCGTATTTCGGAAGGTTACAATTATGGCGCCGTTACGATTGGCTGAAGAAAGTCAACGTCGTAAATTGGTTTCGAACCAGTTTTCCGGTTATGGGAGGCGACGTGGCGGCCATTTTGAGTTATTTTGAACATTTCCGTACTTACTTTATGTGTGTGTGTTTATGTCTATAATTACACACATGTAAAAAAACATTACATATGTGCGTATATATATATATATATATATATATATATATATATATATATATATATATATATATATATACATACACACAGTATGTACGAAGCAAAGATTCGGGGGAGGGGAAAAAGAAGCAAAGCGTACATCTCGGAATGGCTAGCACGGCTACTTAGCTTAGTCCAAGCTAAGGCTCTACACGACACGTCAGTTTATTCCAGTTTCTTATTTTTTTGTTTGTTTTCCTCACAAAGTAAAGTAAATACATCATCATCTTCATCCTCAGTAGTATTTAGCAACAACGACAGGTGGCAGTATTTTTCAAAAAAAAACCAACGTGTTTTTTTCTTCTTTCTTTTAATTCTTCCCGAGAAGAACGAAGGCTTTATAAAGGCCTGTTTTTTTTTTTAAATCTTTACGACGCTCCTTGGGAACGTCTTTCTAGATTTCTTTATGTACACGGAGAAAACAAGTGTGGGAAGGGGGGCGGACTACATCAAATCAAGCGCTCCTTTTTCACAATCATCGACAAAACTTTTGTTCCGGGAGGGAAAAAAATCCAAGGTGACTGATTGTTTTGTTATACTGAAAAAAAAAACAGTTTTACGTATTACTTTGGGCTATTCAGATTACAAACAAGATATAAGTTGTAATCCGAAGTGGTCACTAGAGGGCGCCGTTACCAAAATGGCTGCCCAGATAGCAAAACCAAACAACTTATATTCTCCAGGAATGTCCAATGAATCCGAATTGACATTTTTCACCATTTTGGATTGCATTCTGACCAAGAATTCAAGTTAGCGATTAGCTTCTTTGCTAACAAATCCGAAAGAAAACAAAAAAATCAGTCGCTTTTTCCGGAAATCTTATGCTGAAAGTCCTCTTTGTCTTCGTTTTTTTGTTCCTTTTCCTTCGTTCCTGTTTCTCCACAAACCCGGAAACGTCGCTAACAATTAGCCATCGTGCTAATGCGGCTAATCTACAGAAGAATACATTCCGAGTACGATTATATTTCAGTCTTGCTGTTGGAACCGGGAAAGAAAAAAGTTATTTTTTTTCGTTAGGCCGAAAGAGGACAGGAAGTGCTCGTCGTCACAGGTAGTTTCAAAACAAGAGTTTTTTTTCTGCCTTCCGGAGAGTTTGTGGACCCTGGTTTTTAAATAAAGTTTTTGGGGTTCAGGGTGTGGGTGAGTCCAGGTGGGCCAGGTCGTCAAGGTCGCTGTTGAGCTGGTCCTGGTCTAGGGTCAGGACCGGGTCGAGGGTCCCCGGTTGCTCCTCCTCCGACAGCCACGCCGGCACTAGGAACGAAACATGAAAGGTCAGGGACTGAGATTTTGCACAATATTTGTCAAAAACTTGTGCTAGTTTAACATGAATTTCCTTTTCTTTAGACCAGGGGTGTGCAAACTACAGCCCGCGGGCCACATGCGGCCCATGCAGGTTTTCGGATCTAGACCTCCAGACAAAACCGGTTAAAATGGCATGACAATAGTAAAGTGCTACAAATAAAAACATGGGTTTTTGTGCCAACTCTCTCCTTTTGTGTGTCTACAACAAAAAAACGGAAAAAAATAATCCAAAAAAAAGAACAAAACCAAATATCATATATAGTGCTTAAAAACAGGGACCTCATACACTGTATTATTTTGCTTTCATTCTGAAAAAAATATATTACAAATATGCTACTACAGTAATAATAATACAACATTGAACTACAGAAATATTTATTTCCCCAGACATATGAAAAAATACAATTACAGTAATATTCCAAAAATACTTCTACAGAAATACAACAAAATTACTAAACAAAAACTGCAAAACTAGATATCATATATAGTGCTTAGAAACAGGTACCTCATTATTATTTTGCTTTTATTCAAAATTATTAAAAAAAAAGTACTACAAATATAGTACTGCAGTAATATTATAATACAAAATATAACTACATAAACATTACAAAAATACGACTACAGTAATATTACAAAAATACTACAAAAATACAACAAATATACTAAATAAAAACTACGAAACTAAATATATAGAGTGCCTAGAAAGAGGTACCTCATTATTATTTTTCTTTCATTCAGAATTAAAAAAAAGAAGTACTACAAATATAGTACTGCAGTAATATTATGATACAAAATAGAACTACATAAATATTACAAAAATACGACTACAGTAATATTACAAAAATACTACAGGAATACAACAAATATACTAAATAAAAACTACAAAACTAAATATATAGAGTGCCTAGAAACAAGTACCTCATTATTATTTTTATTTTATTCAGAATTAAAAAAAAGAAGTACTACAAATATAGTACTGCAGTAATATTATGATACAAAGTAAAAAGAGATAAAAAATATAAAAAAAAACACAACTACAGTAATATTACAAAATACTTCTACAGAATACAACAATAACACTACTATGAAAAAATACTACAAAAATACAACTAAACATATTTGTACAGAAATACTACAAAAATGCCAATACATAATACTATAATACAAAACACCACTAGAGAGATAAATACTGCAAGAATACAAGTGCAGCAATGCAACCAAAATTCTACTCTGGAAATACGACAAAAATACTACATAATACTACATAAAGCTATGGTAATACTGTACTATAGAAATGATACATATATACAACACAAATTCTACTATGGGAATACTACAAAATACAACAGAAATACTACAAAAATAATATAAATTAATAGTAGTACTACAAAAATTATCATAAAACTACTGCAATACCACCAGGATGCAAATTTGCTATCACTGCCCCTGATCTTAGCAACAGTCGACTGGGGTTAATGGATCGCGGTTAAAACAGAGCAGTTCATTTGAGGGGGCCACAATCGCACCCTTCAATAGCCTGAATTGGAGAAAAAAACACTCTTCCATTCCCAACCCCAGCAATAGTAGACCAGTGATAATTGATCCCGACCCCAACCGCAGAACTGGATTGCAGCCTCACTCCATCTTAGGCAGGGAAAAAAGCGATGTCATGCATGACGCAAATTTGCTATCTTGGCCCTCACTCTCAGCAATAGTCGACCAGGGATAATGGATTGCAGATAAAAACAGTGCAGTTCATTTTAGGGGAAACAAATACAAATGATAACTCCTTATTACATTGTATTTTCCTTTTTCCTTTAATTACCTTTATTTTACTATTTTTTTGGGGAAAATTTACATTTATTTAGGTGTATAAGAATAAAAAGTATCTCTTTTTTTATTGTACTATTTTTTTGATAAAGTACCCCTTCTTATGGTATGTATTTAAATTATAATTTATCTCATTTGTAATATTTTCACATCATAATCTATTTTGTCAATAGATAGATAGATCGATCGATCGATCGATCGATCGATCGATAGATAGATACTACAATAATAATGATACTACATAAAACTACGGTAATACTGTACTACAGAAATTCTACTATGGAAATACTACAAAACACAACCAAAATACTACAAAAATTATATAAATTAATACCACAGTAGTACTACAATATATATTTCTTTTCTTCTTTTCTCGTTATTCATTGTACACTTATTTTTGAAAAACTAGATGTTATTGTGCCATTATTTTAGCAAAAATATAAAAATTTATCTATTTGTTATTATAGAACGTATTTTGTTTAATTTTTAATATTTTTTGGGGGTAAAATTAATTATTTATGTACATGTTGTGAGCGTTATAATTCATTAATTACTATGGTATGTATTATAATTACTATTTGAAATATTATTAATTTAAAATATTATTGTTAATAAATGTGTATGAGCGAATGTAATACGTATTGATTGTTCGTTATTACTATTATTGGTAAATGACTGGGTAATGTATTATTGTTATTAATAAATAATTCTAATCACAGTTATTGTTTCTAAACAGTGTGTAGATCCATTTTCTCACACGGTTAGTCCGTGCCTCCCCATAATTATATTTTCTATTATTTATTGTTGTATTAACCATTGTGTGTACTGTATGTTTATATTATATTTTCTTATTGTGCACATTCAATTTTCTGTCTATTTGCTCCCTGGCATTCGGGTGCAATGATAAAAGCGGCCAGAAGATGGCAGCGCAACACAGCGAGTGAAACTCAACAGGACGTCGCAGATTTCCCAGAAGAAGCGAAAACAAAATAGGATCACAATCATAAAAATAATAAACGATTAAAAGGATAAAACATGGTTTCCCCTGTTGCCCTTCAAAAGAAATGACTCTATTTAGATTTCCATACATGAAATTTGCTTTGATGAGCTCCAGATTCCCCTTTCACTCTCCATTATGGGAAGGGTTTTTGCGTGTTTTTGGGGACTTTTCACAAAAAAGATAAAGGGAAAAATGTATATAGCTAATGCGCATGACGTTTGTATTGGTTTCTTCCTATCCTATCCTATCATGATTTTTTTTTCCATCTCGAAATAAAAATGCATTCTTTTTCATACAATAATTCAAATCACATTTCTTTCTTATTTTTCTGAAATTTCGAAAAAGAATTATGATCCACAAACGAGCCAATCAGAGCATTCTTGTGGCGGTTTCTGGTACTGCACAGGCCTCATCCTGAGAAGAAGGCCATTGGAGAAAGGTAGAAGAAAGGAAAAGGAAAAAGGAGCAGGAGAGTGAGGCCAAGGCCCAGATAAGCAACAAAAAATGAAGGCAGAGTCAGGGCCTGGCGGAAACGAGGCCTCGTTCGCCTGCCGATATCCACGCGGCACGGTGAGAACATTTTCTTCACAAATGGATTTGATCACAAAAAAGGAATCAGCATCGGATAGTGTACAGAAACAGAAATGCTTACTATAATTTTCTGAATACAAAGCAGGGTTCGTGCAAGGCCAAATTCAAGGATTTTTCAAGCACTTTCACGGCCAATTTTTCATTTTTTCCAGTACCTTTCAGTGTTCATTTTAGCTGTGAAAAGTGATGGGTCCCGGGAACCCGCATGCTCAAAAATCTATGGGTCCCAACAGAGATCTATGGGTCCCCAAAATGTTGTGTTATCGGGGTTGAAATTGTAAATCTGTGACAAATATAATATATAATATAATATAAATCTATATATTCATTCAGTTTTAATCATCACAGTTAATTGGTAATACAAAGCAGTTATCACCTCAAATTTTTCAGTTCATATATTCTTTGTGGTTTGCTCTCCTGCCATAGTTGTAATGCCTTCTCAAGGTCCAATCCATTATCATCCTCCTCATAGCATAACCAGGAATATAATTGAGTCCATTTTGGCAGAAAAGTCCTTTTCTTGCTAGTATTCTTTTGTTTATTTTCTTTCGTCGAATCGTTCGCTTCAAAACACATGTTTTCCTTGCCTTCGCGGTCTTCTGAAGAATTTCTCCGCGGTTTTTTCGTGCCGGAATTATTGCCGTTGTTACCACTTTCTGTGTTATGTTTCGACTTATTACCGACACTGAAGAAATGACCCATTTTTTGTTGATTTGCACCTAATACCAACTGTTTTTTCGGAGGCATACTTCTCTTTCACTCGACAACTGCCACAACAATGACGTCATCTCGTTTGCCGAGATCGGCGTGAGACCAAAACAACAATGGCGGATCTGCCTGACGAAAAGTTTGGAATGCTGTAAATCTTTATTTAAAAAAAAAAAAAAAGTAATCGGGTAATAATGACAATTTGGTGTCAAAAACGTTGCGTCCCGGGGACGCACTTTGATTTGACCCAATGCGTCCCCAGCAAAAATGATGCGTCTAGGACGCAGGGACGCGGGCAAACAAGAACACTGACCTTTTAAAGTAAGAAATCCAACGCCAGTCTAAATTATTTTCGCCATCAAAGTCATCTTGCTGCTAACACATACTTTGAGCTATTTTGAGCACAAAAACAAAAATAAAGTACTGGATTTTTAAAAAGCAGAAAAAAATGCCAAATTTGGACTCATTTTAATGATACCAATTGCTCCGAAGCAGAGTGCTTTAAACCTTTCAATTTTATAAAGTAAATATTTTTAATGTTTTATTGTTTTACATTTTCAGAGATTTTGTGTTGTTGTTCGACTTTAAATCTGTTCAGGGATACTCTACAAAACATGTGAAATTACTAGTTGATACATAATTATGTGCATAATGTGATTATTGATGATATATCGAAAAAAAATAACCCTAACCCTAACCCAAAGAAGAAATCCGCTTCCTCTTCCTAGTTTGTGTGTAAACATACTATACTGTATCTCCAGCGCGCCAAAAACATTTTTATTCTTTAATATCTCGTGCATCCATTCAATATGGTTGGTGTAAAGTGTAAAGAACAGGCGAGTCGTTTCTTTTGAAATAAAGGTGGAATAAGAAAGCTTGCGGTTGAGAAAATGGTCGGAATGCTTTTTTTTCGGCCACTTTTTACCACGGAGGAGGAAGTCGCCGAACTCTTGAAGCTCATCTTCTAAAAGTAAGCTAAACTTAATTCAATTTATCTTTATAGAGCATATTATCTTATGAAAGTGGAATAGGAAAGCTTGATGCGGTTGAGAAAATGGTCCGAATGCTTTTTTTCGGCCACTATTTACCACAGAGGAGGAAGTTGCCTATCTCTTGAAGCTCATCTTCCAAAAGTAAGTTAATCTTAACTTTATACAACATATTATTTCATCAAATGTTTATTTTTTAGTACAAAACAATACAGCTTACTTGTACAAGCCTTAAACTTTTTTTTATAAACCTTGAATATACAAAATATAGCACTGAAGCAACTTACGAAAAATTTCAACTTACGAACGATCGTTCGGAACCTCGTTCGTAAGTAGGGCAGCATCTGTATAGCTACAATTTGAGTAGGCCTTCAAAAATGAGTCAAAATGGCAAAAATTAGCAGCACGGTCACGCAGTGGTTAGCGCGTGTGCGGCACAGTTCTGGGGTCATGAGATCAAACCACTGTGTGGAGTTTGCATGTTCTCCCTGTGCTTGCGTGGATTTCCTCTGGGCACTCCGGTTTCATCCCGAGTTCGAAAAAACATGCATATCAGGTTAATTGGCCGGTCCAAATTGTCCCTAGGTGTGAATGGGCGAGCAAATTGTCTGTCCCTGTGTGCCCTACGACAGTTCAGGGTGTCCCCTGCCCACTGCCCGAGGATGGCTTGGATGGGCTCCAGCACCCCCGCGACCCTACTGAGGATAAGCGGTGCAGGTAATGGATGAAGGGTCGAAATTTGCCGGCACCAGCACTTCCCATTTAAGAGCGACACTGTATGAGTTAATCAAATTTGAACTAAAAGCACCAAAACACAAAAGTACTAAAAGAACATAAGATGGCAGCTGTCAATTTTTAAAATCTTGGTCCTGAACGGGAAAAGCGATTGCGGAGCCGACTTCCCCAAGGCAGCGACTTTTCCCGTTTGCAGGTTCAAGCTCAAGCCAAACGCTAAAAACAAAAAACAAATATGCAAATAAGAACGCAAGGAGAATGGAGGAAGTGAGCATATACTCCCCCCCCTCTCTCTCAAACACCCCCCGAAAAGCCCCATCCGTATTTTTAGCCGTTTTTAATGAAGACGGGATGTTTATAGACGGGCTGGTTGTCGCTTTCTGTGATTCGCACAAAAGAGAAAAATCCACATTGCAAAACTCCCACCCCCCTCCCTAAAAAAGCGCTCCGAGCTGCAAGAAGAAGCCTCCGCGGGATTGTTGACTTTCTCTCTTTTCGGGCGACAAAAAGGCATCAAAAGTCGCGCGTGTTCGGGAAAGTGGCAGAAAACAAGCAACGGAGAGTTTGTGTAGTTCATGAGTATTATTTGATATGCCTCTTTCCTCTAAACTTTTATGAAATAGATGTTTGTAACTGGATTGGGGCTGCAACAACTCATCGCCGAAATTGATTAAAATCGATTATTGGAAGCATTGGCAACTACCGTATTTTCAGCATTATAGGGCGCACCGGGTTATAGGGCGCACCCCCAAAAAATAGATTTGGGTCCTATGTCTTCCATAGATAAGGCGCACCGGATTATAAGGCGCTACAATGGGAACGTCGACAAAACAGTCAGATAGTTCAGTCCAACTTATTACCCCCTTAACATTCCGAAAGCTTGCAAAGAAGCAAATACGTGTCGTTGACACATGCGGATGCAGTGTCTGTACGATGTCACTCAAATGCATCGTTCCAAATATCGTTCGGAAGGTTAAAGTCTTGGGATTCAAGAAATGCCAACCATTCCTTAGTTTCTATTTTCTTTTTCGCTCGCAAGTTTACTGTGCATATGACAATAAACACTTGGAATTGAGTTTAATTTAAAAAAAGACCCATCACAGAAACATCGATATCACTCTGAAACAAGATACTGGGAAAATATATAGCCGGAGTAGCTCACCGAAGTCGTTGCGTTCAATAATAATGTGCAACCATGGTCCTCTTATATCCGTGAGTGTAGTAAATCCAGCAGAATAAAATATTTACAAATACAGAATAGTAAAACATGCTTTCTCTATGCCGTAGACAACAAACCAAACCTTGCTATTCATATTCATCTTTTTCGGCCAATTGCAGGCTTTGTTTTGTCCCTTTAGCCTATGCAAGCCCCTAAATGATAAAAAGGATCCAGCCCGTTTACCTCCGAATAACTTTAGCCAATAGTGATCGATTCAAATGATGATTGACACATTGGTTAGCCAATGAAACGCCGGTATATAAATCCCATCATAAACCGCGGAAATGTAAATTAAAATGTAAATTAAAATGTTTAAAACAAAAAAATATATAAATCATTAAGTCTCTCCTGAATATTTGCATGTAGGAAAACAAAGTGCTAAGCTTTTGAGGGACTGATTCAGATTCTTCTGTCAGTGATAGACAATGCACAATGTTTTAGGACCATCCACCCATCCATTATCTGCACCGCATATCCTCAGTAGGGTCACGGGGGTGCTGGAGCCCATTCCAGTCATCTTCGGGCAGTGGGCAGGGGACACCCACAACTGGCACACAGGACAAACAACTCACTCACTCATTCACACCCAGGGACAATTTAGAGCGGCCCATGAACCTGACATGCATGTTTTAGGAATGTGGGAGGAAACCCACGCAAGCACGGGGAGAACATGCAAACTCCACACAGGATAGTTTGATCCCATGACATCAGTACTGTGCAATGAATGGGTGAGTGTGAAGCACATTGTAAAGCGCTTGGAGAGATCTTTAGTGACTTGAAAAGCGCTATATGAATGCAGACCATTTACCATTACCATTTACGATTAATATCATTAAAATGAGTCCAACTTAGGATCATTTTCCAGCCTTCACTCTTTTTTAAAAAATAACAAAAAACCTAGAACCGCAGGTTCGAGACCGTTCTCCATCTTGTGGAAAGCTCTGCTCTCTGAGATTTGATGTGCAACCTCAGTGGAAATGTCTAAATCTAAGGGCGTCACAAATAAACATGACTTGACATGAGGTTTTTGAGTTTTTCCTTGCCCTCATGTAGGTTTTGGATCAGGGGATGGTGTCATAATAGTCTGTGGTTTGCAATAATCTGTGCAGCCCTTTGAGACTCTTTGTGATTAAAGGCTATACAAATTAACAGGACTTGACTTGATGTTTTGGAGTTTTTCCTTGCCCTCATGTAGGTTTTGGATCAGGGGATGGTGTCATAATAGTCTGTAATAATAGTTTGCAATAGCCTTTGATCTGTGCAGCCCTTTGAGACTCCTTGTGATTAAAGACTATACAAATTAACAGGACTTGACTTGAGGTTTTGGAGTTTTTCCTTGCCCTCATGTAGGTTTTGGATCAGGGGATGGTGGCATAATAGTCTGTGGTTTGCAAAAATCAGTTTCAGCCCTTTGAGACTCTCTGTGATTAAAGGCTATACAAATCAACATGACTTGACTTGAGGTTTTTGAGTTTTTCCTTGCCCTCATGTAGGTTTTGGATCAGGGGATGGTGTCATAATAGTCTGTGGTTTGCAAAAATCTGTGCAGCCCTTTGAGACTCTTTGTGATTAAAGGCTATACAAATTAACAGGACTTGACTTGAGGTTTTTGAGTTTTTCCTTGCCCTCATGTAGGTTTTAGATTAGGGGATGGTGTCATAATAGTCTGTGGTGTGCAATAATCTGTGGTATGTGCAGCCCTTTGAGACTCCTTGTGATTAAAGGCTATACAAATAAACATGACTTGACATGAGGTTTTTGAGTTTTCCTTGCCCTCATGTAGGTTTTAGATCAGGGGATGGTGTCATAATAGTGTGTGCAGCCCTTTGAGACTCCTTGTGATTAAACAAATAAACATGACCTGACTTTTGTCCTCCATTATCCGCCCAACCCCTCTCTCCTATGCTCAGAGAACAAAAACACCGGTATTAACCAATCGACCAGTTAACTAAAAGTGAGGTAGATGACATTTTTTTTTCATTTTTCATAGAAGTTTGAGACCCTGGCAGGGTCATTAAGAACCCTGGCGGCCCGCTAGGGTTTTCCAAACACTGTGATTGTGTCCGGCGTGTCTTTTTTACCTTCTCCCTTCAAGACCGAAGCACGCCATGCCTCACACATCCTACAGAGAGCGCCACCGAGTCCCTCGGAAGCCATTCGACCTCAAAGTTAACGAAACCAAAGTCAAGCTGTTAATAAGACTCCTTTTTTGTTCCTTTTTTAAAAAATAAAAAAGTGAGTGCGTTTGTTCTGCTCTGCGGCGCCTCTCAAACTCTTTCCTGGGCTGAAAGATTGGCGTGCAGATAAAAGCTCCGCCGAGCAATTTAAGCCCAAACACTGGCACGCCACAATCTGTCTTGTGTGCCTGATAGCGCTTTCCTCCGCTCGCCTCTCCAAATTACTTTCTTTCATATCTAATTATATTTGCTAATGATCTTATAAGAGAATAATGGAATGTGCTTGATCTATTACCTTTTTTTTGTGCCCCCGCAGTGCATAAATACAATGCGGCTGCAAATGACTGCCGCTGATGGGAAGAAGTGTTTTTTTTTTCCCTTTCTTTCCATCTTCTTTCTTAATGTTTTTGATGAGACGGGAAAATGAATATGGGAGCGGCGAGGTCTTTGAGGTCATCGCTTTCGCCAAACGTGCCGAAGATAAGGCCTGCGGGCTGGATCGGGATCGATTTGATCCGGTTCGCCATATATTTTTGAGTATGTCGAAAAGAGGAGCGAGTCTTTAGTTCAGGGGTGTCAGACTCATTCTACCTCAGGGGCCACGGGATGGAAATAAATCTAGCGGGGGCCGGACTAGTATATTAAGCAGACAGACAGAAAGACAGAGAGAGAGAGAGAGAGAGAGAGAGAGAGAGAGAGAGAGAGAGAGAGAGAGAGAGAGAGAGAGAGAGAGAGAGAGGGAGAGAGAGAGAGAACAAAGAGAGAGGAGAACAAATGGAGAGAACAAGAGAGACAAAACAAGAGAGTCAAAGAGAGAGAAAGAGAGAGAGAGAGAGAGAGAGAGAGAGAGAGAGAGAGAGAGAAAGTGTGTGTGAGAGAGAGAGAGAGAGAATGAGAACAAAGACACAAAGAGAGAACAGAGGACAGAGAGAGAGAGAACAAAGAAAGAGAACAGAGGGAGAGAGCAAGAGAGAGAGAAAACAAGAGAGTCAAAGAGAGAGAGAGAGAGAGAGAGAGAATGAGAGAGAGAGAATGAGAACAAAGACACAAAGAGAGAACAGAGAAGGACAGAGAGAGAGAGAACAAAGAAAGAGAACAGAGGGAGAGAACAAGAGAGAGAGAAAACAAGAGAGTCAAAGAGAGAGAGAGAGAGAGAATGAGAGAGAGAGAGATAATGAGAACACATACAGAAAGAAAGAACAGAGAAAGAGATAGAGAACAAAGGAAGAAAAAAGATGGAGAGAACAAGGGAGAGAGAAAACAAAAGAGTCAAAGAGAGAGAGAGACAGAGAATGAGAGAGTGCGTGAGAGATAGAGAGAGATAGAGATACTGAAAATAAATACAGAAAGAGAGAATAGAGAAAGAGATATAGAGATATAGAGAGAGAATGCGAGAGAGAGAGAATGAGAGAGAGAGAGAGAGAGAGAGAATGAGAGAGAGGGGGGGAGAATGAGAACAAAGACAGAAAGAGAGAACAGAGAAGGAGAGAAAGAGAGAGAACAAAGGAAGAGGAGAACAGAGGGAGAAAAAAAGAGAGAGAAAGAGAGATAGTGAAAGATGGAAAGCGAAAAAGACAGGGAGAAAAACACAGAGAGTAAGAATGAAAGAGGAAAAAAGAGAGAAAGAAATATACAGTGAGCAAAAAGTAGATCAAGGGCATTTTCATCAAACATGAGAAAATATTTTTTAATAAATGTTTCATTATGAAGCAAAATCAAACTGAGCCGAAAATAAGTAAAATAATCGCTCTTTTTCTCACATTGCAAATGACCCTAACTCCCCCCTTCCCTTCGCCATGGCCCTCCGGAGAGGGGCCATGACAGCCACTCTAAAGCCGAAGCATTAATGGACGGAAATGGCATTCGATCTCTGTTTGATCTCCTAATCATTGGCGCTCAAATGATAATTAGTGCCCTCACAATCCTCTTGCAGACTGGGGGAAGAGCGCTTAATGGGGGGTGCTGGGGGCACATATAGAAATATCCTGCCATCCCTTTTCCTGATGATGGCAACTGACTGACTGAAATCATGAAAATGAAAACCAAAACCTAAAAAAAAAAAAAAAAATACTGTCATCCCTCATTTATCAGGGATAATGCGGACCAGAGACCCCTGCAATATGTAAAAATCTGCATTTTTAACAGTTTCTCTTCCCACCATCGCTTACAGCAATTGTCGACCAGGGATAATGGATTACAGTCGTGGGTGCTGTTCATTTTAGGCTAAAATGGCACATGGCACAATATTGCTCTTTAACCTTGCTCTTAGCAGAAGTTGACTGGGGATAATGGATTGCATAAGTGCAGATAATTTTAAGTGGGCCACAATGGCACACTTTAGCAGCACCAAACAAAAAAAAAGTACTCAGCCAACCCCTTGTTCGCAGCAATAGTCGACCAGGGGTAATGGATCACAGTCGTGGGTTCTGTTCATTTTAGGCAAAAATGGCACATGGCACAATATTGCTCTTTAAGACCCTGCTCTTAGCAGTAGTTGACTGGGGATAATGGATTGCATAAGTGCAGTTCATTTTAAGTGGGCCACTATGACACATTTCAGCGGGCCAAACAAAAAAAATGTACTCTGCCGGCTCTTGCTCTCAGCTCTAGTCGACCCGGGATAATGGATCATGGCCACAGCAATGTATTTCATTTTAGGCAGGCTAGAACGGCTCGTCTCCCGACAAAAGTTCCCTATGCCAGTTCATGCTCACAGCAATATGGGATTGGGGATAATGGATCACGGCCTTATGAATGCAGTCCATTTTAAGAGGAGAGAATGAAAAAAAATACGAGCGGCATGTATGACACAGATTAGCTTTCTCGGGTCCCGCTTTCAGCAATATCCGACTTGGGATAACGGATTGCGGCCATGCATTTTATTTCAGATAGGCCAAAATAGCAAGCCTTCTGCCAGTCTTCAGGCACAGCAACATGGGATAATGGACGTGCACTTGAATGAAAATGAAAATGACCCAAAAAAAAGAAAAAGCCACTACTTTTGCAAAAAAAGTGCTTTGCTGGTGTTCCTTTTTATATGTATCATATACTTTCATTTAACATTTGTCAGGTCTAATTGTCTTACATAAGACAAAAACAATTACAATGTATCCTTTCATGTAAAAGCGCTGTTGTGCCTTTAATACAGCTTCCACTTGCTTCACCTTTTCACAGCGTTCATTACCAGTTAGCTTTTATATAGTTGGCATGTTTCGTCTGCCTGTGCCTGTTATTATATTCTTTGAAAACAGCCACAGTCTGTTGGCAAATCAGGCAGACGCAGTTGTTTCGGAATTTGGTGAAAAAAAACTGTTTTTCCCACTGGAAGCGGTGGCCCTCAGAGTCAACTTTCCTTTTTTTTTTCAATTAACAGTCGCCATGTTGGAAACAGGGTGGGCTAAAATTCTCACAGAAAGCCAAGGGCAAGGTGGCCAAAGGGCTACTGCTGTCATGATTACCGTTGTAATGCACCTGTTGGCGCCAACTGCCTCGGACTCTGATTGGCTCTCTGTCCCTATTTATACCCACTCCTATCCCCTTTTGTCAGTCCGTCTGCGAACCTCAGTTAACACTAGGCAAGCCTTTTTCGACCCTGACTCCTACCTGTTTTGCTCCCGTCTGTCCCCAGGCTTCGACCCGTTTTTGATCCTGACCACATCTACTCTCCCGTCCCGGCTTTCGGACTCTGATTGGCTCTCTATCCCTATTTTAACCCACTCCTATCTGTCCCCTTTTGTCAGTCCGTCTGCGAACCTCAGTTAACGCTAGGCAAGCCTTTTTCGACCCTGACTCCCACCTGTTTTGCTCCCGTCTGTCCCCTGGCTCCGACTCATTTTTGATACTGATCATGTCTACTCTACCGTCGCAGCTTTCGACCTCTTTCTTTCCCCGACCACGTCTACGCTCCTTTCCTGGCTTACGATTCGCTTCCGAGCATGTTTTTGCTCTCCTGTCCCGGCTACTGACGCGTTTTCCGTTCCCGACACCGCCATCGCTCGATTCGGAAGATCCTGCTTCCTGTGTCCAGCAATCACCGGATTGTGGGCGCAACCCTTTCTCTTTCTTCCAATAAAACTTGTAAGAAACGCAACGCAAGTGGGTTCTGACTCCGTTCTGTTCCTGAACACTGCCTTCATCTGGTGAAGTGCTGATTTTTTTTGTTTTTTTACAAATCTATTTTCTACTGGGGACAACATTACAGTCGGGCCATATATTATTCATTTTATGACAGAGAACCAGTTAAAATAGGATGACGGGCTGTAACTGGGCCCCAGGCCGGATTTTGGACATGGGCTCCCTGCGGGGCCCCATTGAGAGTAGTGACAGCCACTTGCCAACTAATACGCACTGTCCCTTTAATCGATTCCAGGTTGGAAGTCGAGGTGTGATTTCTGTATTCCCATAAGAATTTATTTAAAGGAGGAGGAAACTTTGCAACCTTGTTAGTGTGTAGCGCTAAAAGAGGATGCTTTCGGGTGTCGCTCTTCCTTTAACGATGTAGTTTCCTCTTTTTTTACAGCCGCACGAACGCAGCGTGGCGGCCATTTCAAGTGTTGGCCTTTCAGCGCCCGCGCATTCCCGCGCCATTATGCGACACGGCCCATGAATAAAAGGCCGTATTATGTTACGGCCTACCCCCCGCGGCCCCCCACCCTGTAAAAGGGCAAAAGTGGAGCGCTTTTTATCTGCTCAACGAATCAATCAGGATGATGTCAGTGCTAAAGAATCACAGAGTGTGTGTGTGTTTTCAAATTCAATTACTTTTTGTGGAGGGAGGAGGGCTTGCACTTTTGTCGTTTTTATGATGTTTTATCATTCGGGAACTCGTGTAATCCCTATCTACTTCACGCGGCCTCACGCAGTTGAAACGTGTTAAGAGATCCGTTATCCCCTATCTGATATTGCTGCGAGTGCCCGGCGGCTGCTTTTTGCCGTTTTGTCGACCAAAAAGGCACTTTTGTCAGGAGGTGTGGTGTTCTAGCCCACCTAAAATAAAATGCACGGTTGTGACTACAATCCATTATCCCCATTCGACTATTGCTGAGAGCAGTGCATATCCACCCTGAGTTTGGGCCCATGAAGCGTGCCAGGCATCCCATCTATCTATCTATCTATCTATCTATCCATCTATCCATCCATCCATCCATCCATCCATCCATCCATCCATCCATCCATCCATCCATCCATCCATCCATCCATCCATCCATCCATCCATCCATCCATCCATCCATCCATCCATCCATCCATCCATCCATCCATCCATCCATCCATCCATCCATCCATCCATCTATCTATCTATCTATCTATCTATCTATCTATCTATCTATCTATCTATCTATCTATCTATCTATCTATCTATCTATCTATCCAGAAATCTATCTATCTAGACATCTATCTATCTAGACATATATCTGTCCAGACATATATCTATCCAGACATATTTCTATCCAGACATATATCTATCTATCTATCGAGACATAAATCTATCTATCTATCCAGACATATATCTATCTATCTATCCAGACATATATCTGTCTGTCTGTCTATCTATATATCTTTCTATCTAGACATCTATCTATCTAGACATCTATCTAGACATCTATCTATCTAGACATCTATCTAGACATCTATCTATTTATCTATACATATATCTATCTATCTATTAATCTATTGTGGTCCGCAGAAAATGAATTGCACTGTTTTGGAAATGATCCCTTATCCCCATGCAGCTATTGCTCGGAACGGGGGCTGAGTGAAAAGGTTTGTGTCCTATTTGGGCAGCTTTTGTTTTTAGGTCTTTCTGCCTAAAATGAACTGCACCTATGCAGCTGCGATCCGTTATCCCCTAGTTGACTATTGCTGAGAACAGGGGCCAAGAGAGCACATTTGTGTCATGCATTACAGGTTTTGTTTCATTCTTTCGGGCTAAAATGAATTGCACTTGGACAGCTCCAATCCATTATCTTCAATCCTGAATTGCGGCGAGTGGGGAATGGCAGAGGTTATTTTGTGAGGAGGTGTGCTGTTGTGGCCCACCTAAAATGAAAGGCATGGTTGTGGCAATTATCCATTATGGCCATGTAGAATGAACTGCAATGTTTTGACCGCAATCTATTACCCCCAGTTGACTATTTCCAAGGGGGCTGAGAGAAAAAAAAACGTTCTCTTGTGTGGAGGCTTTTTTCTAAACTGCATCCGTGCAACCACGATCCATTATCCCCTATCACATATTGCTGCAAGGGACAGAAGGCACCCTTTTCCACTTTTGTGAGCCATTCTGGTCCGCCTAAAATGAACTACAATGAATTGGCTACAATCCATTATTACCAATTGACTTTTACTGAGAGTGAGGGCAGAGATAGAGCAAATTTGTGGCATGAGTGACAACTTTTCTTTTCAGTTCTTTCTGCCTTGAATAAACTGCAGCCGTGCGGCTGCGGTCCATTATCTCATGCCAACTATTGCTGCGAGCAGGTGCCGATAGAGCGTATGTAAGAAAAATATGGGGGGAGGGTGTGTGCATTCTTGGCAGATTTTCGCATATTGCAAGGCGATTCTGGACCCCATCGACAGTGATAAACAAGGTAATAGATTACAGTAATATCATTTTTTATGGGAAGAATAAATTCAGACCAAAACCAAGTAAGACCTTAGTCTACCATGTGGAATGGATTCTAAAGCCGAAGCAAAACTAACCATTGAAGTCAGAGTGAAACAGTGAAACGAAGATACAGAGTTGGGTAGTAAAGAGTCAGATTTACTCTGTTACTCTGTACTTGAGTGTGTTTGGGGAAATTTTGTACCTAGAGGAGTTTTCACTATACTTTTACTGTAAATATGTAAAGAAGAAACAGTACTCTTACTCCACTACATTACATTAAACATTCCTTAAATCCCCTCAACGTAAGTACATGTCTGTGTGTCTCTGCTAAGGCGCAATTACTCTGTCAGAAACCTCGTTTCATTGATTTAGATTTGACCAGGGTCCCAAAAAACCACCAGGTTAGGACCGTGGTATTATAAATGTACTGTATGTGTAGTGTATATAGCTGTAGCCTCACATACATTAATACATTTTTTGAACCCACAGAGGGTTCACCCAATTACAAAGACCCTTAATTTATTGTTGTCTGGATGGGATGAATAATTTGATCTGATTGACTGGTTGTTTAGAAAAAAAACGACGTTGCCACAGTTACTCAGTATTTGAGTCGCTTTTTCAACTAGTACTTTTTTTAAATTTTATTTGAGTAAAATTTTTGGCTACACTACCCACCTCTGCATAGAAGCAACTATGGCGGATGTAGATCAGGAGGCGGAGCTAAACAGCAAATGGGCCACTAATATATAGGACAGCGCGTTATATGGGACAAGCCTACCTTGGCCTTCTACATACCAAAAATGCTACGAGAAACTTTTTAAGCGTCAATTTTCGGGAAGAACATGAGAAAAATTGAGTAAAGTTGGCTCTGGGAGAGGCCAAGTGGAGTTTTGGCAGAAGCACCGGCACCTTCACCTCCGGCGAGGAGACGAAAGCGCTAATGGAGGAAACGCCCGCTAGCGCTAACAACGAAATCATCGTGGAGAAATGCGTTGGGGTCTCGTCCAAAGGTTTATGACTTTTAGGTTTCATTAGCCCAGGAGAAAAACTTTATTCATATATCATTGGGGCAATCAAATTTTGTTAATTAGGGCCAAATGGACACGAATGCGGATGTTCCAATTGTTGAAAACAAGAAAACAAGAAAAATAAAATACTAATGGCATGATATCATAAAATGTTTTAGGAGGAATAAGTACAATATCACAATATTATAACTAATTTTTGAAACATTTTGAGGAATAGTAAACCCATGGGGTCATTTTGACCCCACTTAAGCAGCCAAGGGTGTCAGAATCATAATAGACGGTGGACCCAGACGCGTAACGTTTTCACACAAGCTTTATTTTACAGGAACGGGGCAGTCATGTGCGGGAACACAAACGCCAGCGATTTGGCGATCGCTGGGCAGAAGAGATTAAAAAGGGACAAGACAGATGGGATCGATACCAGATACAGGATACACGAGCAGATACCGGACAGGGCGGGACAGACTGGATCGATACCGGATACTGCATACATGAGCAAGATATCGGACAGACGGAATTGATCCGGACACTGGATACAACAGCAAGACACCGGACAGGACGTGACAGAAAGTATCAATCCTGGAAACTGGTTGCACAAGCAGGATACCGAACAGGACAAGACAGACGGGATCGATACTGGATACTAGATACGCGAACAAGATACCGGAGGGGACGGGATCGATACCAGATACTGGGTACATGAGCAAGATACCGGACAGGACAGAGAGAATCGATACCGGATACTGGATACTGGAGCAAGATACGGGACAAACTGGATCGATATCGGATATTAGATACATGAGCAAGATACCAGACAGACGGGATCCATCCGGATACTGGATACAAAAGCAAGATACCGGACAGGACGTGACAGACGGGATTGATCCCGGAAACTGGTTACACGAGCAGGATACTGGATTGGACAAGACAGACAGGATAGATACCGGATACTAGATACGCGAGCAAGATACCGGACAGGACGGGATTGATACCAGATACTGGATACATGAGGAAGATACTGGAGGGAACAGACAGAATCGATACCGGATATTGGATACTGGAGCAAGATACTGGACATAGCGGGACAGACGGGATCGATACCGGATACTCGAGACTGGAGCAAAAACATTTTTTTCCAATTCCTCCAGTTTTTTACAGGATAAAATATTTGAATAAATCCCATGACTGTATTAAAAGGCAACCCCACGACTTTTTAATTTTTTTTTATTTTAATTTTGACCAGCTCGGTGGCCTTGGGGGTAGGGCGCCCGCCCCGAGACTGGGAGGTTGTGGTTCAAGCCTCTGCTGAGTAATACCTAAGACTTAAACATTGGTACCCGTTGCCTTCCTGCTTGGCGTTCACTATTAGGGGTTGGAATTGAGAGGTTTGGTCACCTAATGACTCCCAACACTTTAGTTGGGTTGAGCGAGGGGGCTGGGAATCCCCTCCTCTGAATCAATCTCCCAAAAAGAGTCAGAAATGACTCTAGCCACCTCCCACCAGGGGGATATGGCTGTGGTATATATATATATATATATATTTTAATTTTTAGTTCTCTTTTAATAGAAGTTAAGACACGTGAGAGTTATATTTAGGACTTTTTCAATGTGGTGTAGCTTGCTTCTTAAAAAAATGTAAAATATTTTCTTTTTAGGGTTTTTTTCAGTCAAAACGGTCCCCCGACCGCTAACGATTCATAAAACATGCAAGATGAAACAGGGGTTCTGGATCGGACGGGGGGCTCGAGCTACACGAGGCGAGAAGACATTACAAAGCGGAGCGAGCTTTTGGCAGCGGCGTTCAAAAGAAGCAAGCCTGGCATCACTTTTAAAGAGCAGCCACAGAAGAAGAAGACCCCCCTCCCTCCGCATCCCTGACCCCCCTTTTGTGAGTTCTATCCCCAAAGCCTCGCTTGCGCTATGATTATGTAAATGTAAACAGGATTTC
The DNA here is from genome assembly GCF_059441175.1 of Urocampus carinirostris. Classification (NCBI taxonomy): domain Eukaryota; kingdom Metazoa; phylum Chordata; class Actinopteri; order Syngnathiformes; family Syngnathidae; genus Urocampus; species Urocampus carinirostris. Next base: position 3,362,623 of record NC_142352.1, on the reverse strand, counting down.
CCGCACTTGCCGCTCTGACCCCTTCTCCTCGCAAATCTTCCGTTTAAGAGCAATCCCCCCAGGGTGGGCGAGGGAGCGAGGGAGGAGGGGGATTCAGCGCCGCTCTTACTTAACGGGATAATTGAGAGGGAGTAAACCTTTTCGAGACGGTACGAGTGAATTCCGACTGTCGAGTTCAGCCATGAAGAAAGTGATCCTGCCATATTTGTGTCCATATATATTTCAATTCAATTCATTTGGTCCCTTTAGGGAAAGTCAAAGTAGCGGGGGTACAGTCAGTGCTGTCGCAGCAGAGCATGCGCCAAATGATTTATTTATGGCCCCTGGTATTCCCAGGCGGTATACCATCCGAGTAGCAACCAGGCCTAACCCTGCTCAGCTTCCAGATGCCGTTCTCATGGTGGTTTGGCCAGGACCAGAACGGAGACAGGACCCACTTCTGAAACTGATCAGAAATACACACCTTGAACAAATAAGTTTAAGCCTACTTTACAGTTTCTCACAAGTTTTATTGGAAGAAAGCGAAAGGGATGCGCCCACGACCCGATAATTGCTGGACGCAGGAAGCAGGTCGTTCGTTCAGGATTTTACCTTCTTTCAGCTCGCTAGCCCAACCCATTCTGAAAACCTCCCCCCTTCTGCGCTGTGTTTTATTGAAGTCACAATGGTGGAAAAGTACTGAGACAAAGAGAAAAGACCACAGACCACCCCCTTGAACACATAAACAAAGACAGGAAGACTAGGTAAAAGGGAGCATGAAACTGATCAGAAATACACACCTTGAGCAAATACGTTTAAGCCTACTTTACAATTTCTCACAAGTTTTATTGGAAGAAAGAAAAAGGGTTGCGCTCACGATCCGGTGATTGCTGGACGCGGGCAGCAGGTCGCTCTGAATGCGAAAGTGGATCACCCACATAGGGGTCGATACCAGACCGGACGGAACAGACAGGTTTGACATTAAAGCAGGATATCGAAAATAAACGGGACAAACTAGACAGGAACGTTACTGGAAACCGATATTAAACAACAGGAGGGACAGTATTGATATCAAAACAGAATATCGAAAATAAACAGGACAAACTAGACAGGAACAAAACTGGATACATATATTAAACAACGGGACAGACAGGATTGATATAGAAAATAAACAGGACAAACTAGACAGGAACAAAACTGGAAACCGATATTAAACAACATGACAGGCAGGATTGATATCAAAACAGGATATCAAAATTAAACAGGATAAATTAGATGGGAACGAAACTGGAAACAGATATTGAACAACGGGACAGACAAGATTGATATCGGAAATAAACTGGACAAACTAGACGGGAACAAAACTGGAAACCGATATTAAACAACGGGACGGATAGGATTGATATCAAAACAGGATATCGAAATGAAACAGGACAAACTAGACAGGAACAAAACTGGAAACCCATATAAAACAGGACAAAATAAACGGGAACGATACCGGACGGGATATACCAACAAGAAACAGGACCGAGTCTAAACCCACGTCTTGCGGGGCAGAGGTTTGTTGACGGACTGACAAAGGAAGAGTGAGAGCTTAATTAGACGGAAAGCCAATCTGTCAACGAGCCGCAGCCGGCACTACTCGGGAGGGGCCAATTGGGCGCCATGGCAACTGTGACAATAATGTCATTGTTTCTTTTTTCAGAATTAAATTTTCTCCTGCTACAAATAATCAAAAAATAACTTATCACAGAAAAATGCACTGATTTACATGCCGACAATCGAGGATAGTGATCAAATTCCGCTTGATGAAAAAAAACTATTCAGGGAAAATTTTTGATCCAAGTTTAGCATCCTTTCTCTGTTTTCGGCGTGAGACGATAAAACGCGAGCAAAAATCGTTACTCAAGGAGAAAAGGAAGGCAAGAGGCTTAAGTATGAGATCGATTGTGACATCAAGTGAAAAAAATAAATAAACCTCTTTGATTGGACTTTTCATGCGCTAAGTGAGAGCAACCTTCTCCTGAACTCCCGTTTTAGCCGCGGCGATCCATAACCTTTTTCCTCCGCTTCCCGTTCGTCTTTTTCTTGTTTTCCTGTTCCCAAGGCCGCCCGAGCCGAGTCATGAGAACGGCGGCCGGTAAACGGAGGCAAAAGCGTACCTGGATTAGCCGCCATTGACAAAATCACCTCGTTGATGGACGCCGGGCTTCAAAGAGTCTCCGAAGAGATTAGCCGGACCGGTTATCGACCTCTCGGAGAGGCCTTTCAAGTGCCATCGATTTATTGAGAGATTCCCCGATAGCCGCGGCGCTCCCGTGTCGTGTGAACGCTCGCTTGGAATCAATTACACGGCCTACAAAGCGTGATTTAAGAAAATACAAAAAAGAACAATATGGTGGTTCGAAGAGACAAAATATTGAATTGCCCCACCACTAGATGGCAACCTTGTTGAGGAAGGAAAACCACATAAGTCGCTGTCAAGTCAGAAATAATTTTACTGTAATAGTCATCTTTGAGGGCAGCACGGCGGCGCAGTGGTTAGCGCGTGTGCGGCACAGTTCTGAGGTCATGAGATCGAACCTCCTGTGCGGGGTTTGCATGTTCTCCCCGTGCTTGCGTGGGTTTTCTCCGGGCACTCCGGTTTCCTCCAAAACATGCATTTCAGGTTAATTGTGAATGAGCGAGTGAGTTGTCTGTCTTTGTGTGCCCTGCGACTGGCTGACAACCAGTTCAGGGTGTCCCCTGCCCACTGCCCGGAGATAGGGATGGGCTCCAGTTACCCCGCGACCCTACTGAGGATAAGCGGTGCAGATAATGGATGGGTCATCTTTGATTCCGTTTCAGATTAACAGGAAAAAAGGCACTAAAACAGGGGTGGGGAACCTTTTAGTCTCACGGTTGCCATGGCGCCCAATTGGCCCCGCCCGTGTGGCGCCAGCTACGGCTCTATAACAGATTGGCTTTCCAGTGGTCTCATTTTTCCTTTGTCAGTCCGTCAACGAACCTCTGCCCCACAAGACGTGGGTTCTGATTCGGTCCTGTTTTCCTGTTGGTATTTCCAGTCTGGTATTGTTTCCGTTTATTTTTGTCCTGTTTAATAACGGTTTCCAGTTTCGTTCTCATCTATTTTTCTCCTGTTTATTCTTTTCTCCAGTTTTCGTTCCTGTCTTGTTTCTCCTGTTTTATTTCGACGTCCTGTTTCATTAGCAATCCTGTATGTCCTGTCCTGTATCGACTCCTTCCGTCCGACATCAACCCGGGCAATTGGAATCGATCTCGTCGGCCTCTGGCTTCCTATCATTCCACGCCAGACTACTACCTAACGTGCATGACTCCCCATTTCCCGTAAAATAAAACCAACAAAACCACTAAAACCTCTCTCCGGGCAAAAGCTTATTCTTCAGCGCATCTTATTTCACCGTGTGACGTTTGATGATTTGCTCAAATCTATGAAACAATAATAATGCCTGAGCCTTTGTCCCATATAAATGTGCCACTCAAAATGTGTCTCCCTTCCGCAGTATTTAAGAGTGTTTAGGCTTATTTTGACCGTCATTTTTGTTAAAGTTTTTTTGTCAAATATGCTAATAAAAGACAAAAGAAACTAGATATGAATAAAATGACTCAATTTTGTGCAGGCTTGGGGAGTAACGGAAAACATGGAACGGCCAAAATGATGTTGGCAAGCTGTCTGGATTTTTTTTCATTTTGTTTCTGTCGCATTTTTATGTTAGTTTTACCGGAGATCAAAGAGATCAAAGCCAGGAGAGAAAGCTTACCACGCGTTGTGAGTCATCATTTTATTCATATTTAGTTTCTTTTGTCTTTTATTAGCATATTTGGTATTGGAGTAATCCAAAAGTAATTAAAAGTAATCCAGTTAAAGTAACCCTACCCAACCCTGCTCACGAGCCACATGTTTCCAAGCCATGCATTAGAGGACACGTGACAAAACAAGAGCAAATTTGGGAGATAAGTACCGTAAATTCCGGACTATAGAGCGCACCTGATTATAAGCCGCACCCACCACATTTCAAGAGGAAAACCGATTTTGTACATACACAAGCCGCACCTGTATATAAGCCGCATGCGCCCACATTTTAAAATGTAACACAAACACAAAATTAACCCAAACCCAACTTCAAGTCCCGCGATTGAAACTAAATGTCCTTCATTAAAGTCCACAGTCCAAAAATCACAGCTGGCAAAATTAACGGAAAATTGTACCGGTACTTAAGGTTTGATGCAGACCTGCAGAGTCCGGGTCCCGTTGAAAGTAATCCAAGGAAAAAAGTGTATATTTCCAAAGGTAAGGGTGGGAAAAATATATCAGATGAACACATTTACTCACGCAACTCCTTTTACTTTAACAAACTTTTTATCCCCTTCTTCTTTCCTTGTCTGTCCCTCACCTTTAGCGGTCCCCACTTAAACTCGGCACCCCGCGTTTGTTCCGCCCCTCATTTTTCGTTCACCCGTGCAAAACATATCAGAATAAGTGTCTAAAATAAATACAAATAAATAGATTACAAAAATATACAGTTGTAAATACATATTATACATGGGTTACACATATTTACAAAGAAAGACGGTACACCGGGAGAGTTTTCAAAGCTTTAATAATAATAATATAGCTTTGACGGGGCAGTTAATGGTAGCAACACTCGAGCGCCGCTAGCGGCCGTTAGAAAAATGACATAAATTGGCCGCATCACTGAATAAGCCGCAGGGTTGAAAGTTAGGGAAAAAAGTAGCGGCTTATAGTCCGTAATTTACGGTATTTTTCACAAGACAGTGATGATAACTTTCATTTGTGGATTTTATCTTGGATTTCGATGACAATTCCAATATAAATCTCCTAGAATGTCTATAGATGGCGCTGTGAAGGTGGAAATGGCTTTCGAGGTGGCGGCACAGGTCTCGGAGGCCGTAATGAAGCGTGCGCCATCCCGCCGCCTCCTAATTGGAGCGCTCCATTACGCAGCTAACAGACAGCGAGCGCTAACTGATAGCGAGCGCTAGCGGACAACAAGCGCTAGCCGCGCTTTTTTCTGCTCACTTAGCCGCAGACGCCTAGCTCGCGCCACACAAATTGCCGGCGCCTAACCGCGAATCTCTCTCTTCCCTTTTTCCTCTCGTTTTTGCTTATTTTCGATTTGATAATATTGGCTGCTAGCCAAAGCGTTTTAGGCCACGCCCACTTTCATTTCACAGACCTGGTAGACAAAGACGATTTTAAATTGCGCAATCAAATCAACCGCATTAAACGTCATTAGGTGGCTGAAATCTGGCTTCTGTGGCATGATTAGCATTAAGAACATAAACAATAGGGCAAAATGCTCACCAGGGCTGCCCAAACTGAGGCTTGGGGGCCATTTGCAGCCCACTGGCAATATTCTAGCGGTCCAAGCATATGCAAAACATTGAATTACAATTAAAAATGCCCCCAATTTTTGTTTTTATACATACAAATTGTGCTCATTTTAATAGGAAAAGTCCTTTTAAACTATTTGTTTTCCTTGTGTTTCTTTTTTTTTTTTTTTTTTATTTGTTTACTGAGTAAGATCTGAAAATACGTGAAACAATCTTATATGGCAGATAATTCTGCTCATTTCAGGGTAAAAATTGTAAAAATAAATAATATAAATGAGGAAATGTATATCAGATTAGTAAAAAATGTTGTCACTGGGCAATTAAGAATGTAAATATTTCAGAACTTATATAACTAATATGCATGGACCTGCTCCTTCATATCAATTCAGATTTAATTTCGCCCTATGTTCCGATCCGGAGCCTTGGCTCTAAAAACGCTGGTCTACTAGTGATCCCAAGAGCCAAGAAGAAATCTGCAGGTTCGAGAGCGTTCTCCATATGGGCCCTGGTGCTGTGGAATGCTCTTCCCCCTGAGATTCGATCTGCAACCTCAGTGGCAATGTTTAAATTTAAGCTTAAAACACATTTCTATTATAGCATATGAATAACCTATATTTTATGTTGACAATATGGTTGTTTTGTTTGTTATTGCAACATCCATTGCAGCCTGGTCATCCTGGAAGGGGGATGACCTCATGTGCGCTCCTTTTTCAAGGTTTCTTTATTTTCCTCATGTTAAGGTTTTTGAGTTTTCCCTTGCCCTCATGTAGGTTTTAGATCAGGTGTCTGTAGTCTGTACTATTCTGTGGTCTTTGCAGCACTTTGAGACGTCACAAATAAACATGACTTGACTTGACTTTCACTCAGGTGCAGGGTTGGGTAGGGTTACTTTAACTGGATGACTTTCAATGACTTTTGGATGACTCCAATACCAAATATGCTAATAAAAGACAAAATAAACTAAATATGAATAAAGTTACTAAATTTTGTGCAGGCTTGGGGAGTAACGGAATACACGGAACGGCAAAAATGATGTTGGCAAGCTGTTTGGATTCATATTCATTTTGTTTCTGTCGCATTTTACGTTAGTTTTGCCGGAGCTCAAAGAGATCAAAGCCAGGAGAGAAAGCTTACCACGTGTTGTGAGTCATCATTTTATTCATATTTAGTTTTTTTTTGTCTTTTATTAGCATATTTGGTATTGGAGTCATCCCAAAGTAATTGAAAGTAATCCAGTTAAAGTAACCCTACCCAACCCTGTGTATTTGTCATATGTTTTTCATGTAAAAGGCGCACCTGACTATAAGGAGTGTGGAAATAAAACTAGAGCAGGGGTGTCAAACAGGCGCCCCGTGGGCCAGATCAGGCAGGAAATATGTCCATTTGATGTTGCCAAAAGCCAGGTGCTTCTCACAAACGTACTTGTATCTATTTCTCTCTCTTTCTCTTCCATATTTGGTATTGGAGTAATCCAAAAGTAATTGAAAGTAATCCAGTTAAAGTAACCCTACCCAACCCTGCTCAGGTGCAAATATTTGACTTTAAACGTGAAAGGACAAAAAAATCTCAACGATTATCGCAAGAATTCTCAATATGGACTGATAAAAAATGTTATATCGTTATAACCATTTTTGTCATACGGCCCAGTGAGACAAGTGTTTTTTGCACAAGCATGCTTTTCGCGTCGCACGCGCCGCTTTCACCTAAAGACGCACAAACACACAAAGAGATTAGCCGAGAAGGCCCCGCAAGACCGATTACGGAAAGAAACATTGCACCTTTCCGAACCCGCCTCGCACGTGGAAACAATACGCGTGCACGTCGGAGCGCATCTTCGGAAGCTGACGTGTGACGCGTTGCTGACAGCATTCAAAGCAAAAGTGTGTCTTCTAATACAACGCACACACGAGTGCTCTCTCCAATCACATATTCATCGCCTCCCATTTGAGTCTCCCTCTTGCACACAGTGTGTCAATAATGCTACCAGCTGTTCCTCCATCATTGCATATGTGTATGCGACGGGGTGGAAGAAGAGGGCGTGGCCTATCTTCCATATACCATGCAAGCCTTGCACATAAAAGGCTTGATGCCAAAGGTAATTACCGAGTCTGAGCTCACACGTCGACAAGATGGCTGACGCAAACCGACACAAAAAACCTGCACGTGCGGATATGAGTTTATTCGAACAATACGTGCGCGACGATTTCTATTCTCGTTTTATTATTTTGAATGAAAAATGTTATTGAAATAGATGAGCTTGAAGAAGAAAAAAGGAACCAGATTTTAAAACCTCCAACAACAGACACCCTGGTACCCTGGAAAAAAACATGAAGATAACAAAATAGTATACGGCGAGCAATGGGGGTGTCGGGAACGGAAAAAACGGGTCAGTAGCCGGGATAGAAGAGCAAAAACGTGGTCAGGATCGGAAACAAGTCGAAAGCCAGGGGAGAAGAGTAGATGTGGTCGAGATCAAAAATGGATCGATATTCGGGACGGGAGAACAGACGTGGTCGAGATCAAACAGATCGTAGCGGGAGGAAAACCGGAGCAAAAACACAGGACAGGCAAAAAAGGGCTTGCCGTGTAAAAACGGAGATTCACAGACGGACCGACAAAATGGGGCTGACTGAGTTTAAATACTGACAGGGAGCCAATCTGTCAACAAACTGCAGCTGGCGTCACGCGGGCAGGGCCAATTGGGCACCATGGCAACGGTGACACACGGGCGGGGTCAATTGGGCAACAGTGACACTAGGGACAATTTGGACCACCTGACATGCATGTTTTTGGAATGTGGGAGGCAACTGGAGTGCCTGGGGGAAACCCCAGCAAGCTAACGCCGCACAGGAAGGCTGGTAGTTGGATTTGATCCCATGACCTCAGAACAGTGCTGCTAACCATTCAGCCGCCGAGCTGCCCTATGTGTAAGTATATATATATATATGGACCCAAACGCGTAATGTTTATTCACAAGTTTATTGAGATATAGAGGAAAAACACATGCCAGCGATCCAGTGCTCTCTGGACGAGGGAAGCAAGCCGCTCACAGGATCGGAGTGTGTCTGGAATACGGAAGTGGATGTTCCAGAGCGGGAGATCGTAGCGTGGTCAAACTGGAAAAACGTGTCGTTAGCCGGGACGGGAGATCTGAACGTTGTCGGTGGTCAAAAACGGGTCGTAGCCGGAGACAATCAGGAATAGACGAGTGGGATACGGGTGACAAAACAAGACCGACGGGAGTCAGAGTCAAAATGCTTGCCTTGTGTAAACAGAGGTTCGCTGACGGACTGACAAAGGGTGAGTGAGAGCGCTGAACTTAAATAGGAAGGGGAACCAATTTAGTTTTGTACGTAGTCAAGCCATGACAGAACCTGTTGGTAAATAATTCAAATACATTTTAAACAAATTGATGCAACACACGTGTTGAGTGAACCGTCAATCATTTCAGCTCTGACAGCTTCATATTGTCAGTTTCTCTTTTGTGCGCCTGGGTTTTTTCATCTTTACCGAAGGACTCGTTGTAAAGACGCAAGTGGAGGTTAATGCGAGGCCACCCTATGCCAGTAAACATTTAACATGAATGACTTCATTCTTCGCCGCACGCTCGCGTGCACTTCCTGCTTCGGATTACATTCGCTGATTAAAAGAGAATCATAATAATATTAAAAAAAAAAAAAGTGGCACATTTGAGCAGCTTTGCGCAGCACATGTTTGGGATTTATGCTGGCTAAATGCTTTCAATTATTTCTTACGTGTCAAAATCATTTCCAGCAGTGCTTGTTTTTTTATACTCTCTCTTTCTGCTTTTATTTTGGAAAGATCAGAGGCCCCACATTCACGTACATATTTCAATAATAACAAAGATCAGCGCACATGTGCGTTAACGTCTCGGGACCACCCTGAGAGTTGTTGTTGTTGGAGAAATGTTATCGCGACCGCACGGAACCACTTCCCAATCTCCGGAAAAATAAACCAGAAAAATGTAACAATTTACATTCTGTCGGCCTTAAGATGTTATGACGTGTCGGGAAGCTAAACCAGGTCAGAAAGTTTGGGTTAATCCGCTTTATGATTTCCTGATCGTCTCCCGATTTGCAGCACTTTGAGACGTAGACGTTTCAAAATTTTGAAAGATTATTGGGACATACAACCGGGATAGAATTCAAAGCAGGCTTTTTACAGTTTTTTTCATTGACAAATTCAAGCACTTTCAAGGCCATTTTTCCAAAATTTCCAGTACCTTATTATTATTAGAAGATATCCAGGACCAATCAAAAGAAAGGTTTTGTTTCAGGTGACTTTGATGACTAAAATACAGTCGTTATCTTGCTGCTAGCCAGGGTTAGGTAAGGTTACTTTAACTTGATTACTTTCAATTACTTTTGGATGACTCCAATACCAAATATGCTAATAAAAGACAAAAGAAACATAAATATGAATAAAATTATGACTCACAACACGTGGTAAGCTTTCTCTCCTGGCTTTGATCTCTTTGAGCTCCGGCAAAACTAACATAAAATGCTACAAAATCAAAATGAAAAATAAATCCAAACAGCTTGTCAACATCATTTTTGCCGTTCCATGTGTTCCGTTACTCCCCAAGCCTGAACAAAATTTAGTAATTTTATTCATATTTAGTTTCTTTTGTCTTTTATTAGCATATTTGATATTGGAGTAATCCAAAAGTCATTGAAAGTAATCAAGTTAAAGTAACCCTACCCAACCCGACTTTTGAGCTATTTTGAGCTTTTCCTATCTATGATCTTTCTATTTATTGTTATTATTATTAATTATTCTTTTATTTAGTATATTATTAGTACTTCAATACTCCAACTCAATACATTTTATTTATATCTGTACATTCAAGGAAACTGTGCGGGTCAGATGTATCGACATTTCGTTCTGTATACACGTGTACAAGAATGACAATAAAGTATATCTGAATCTGAATCTTTTTGTGTCAATGGGCTGCTATAAACTGAAATGATTTCTGCCATTCTGCTTTAACAATGCACGCGCAGCTTCATTACGTCACACTTGTTCATAAACACAAAAAAGGCTCTATAGGTGTTGGGTAATAAGACAAAAAAGACAGAAATTACTGTGTGTTTAAAAACAGAAAAATGAGTAACATTTGGACTCATTTTAATGATAGGGTTTGCTCTGAAACTCCGAGTGCATTCAATCTTTCAATCTTAATTTTCTGCTTTGATTTTCTGCTTTTTGTTTTCCTTAATTCGTATATACTTCAACGGCAGCACGGTGGAGCAGTGGATAGCGCAAGTGCGGCACAATTCTGAGGTTATAAGAAACCAAACCTTCCTGTGTAGAGTTTGCATGTTCTCCCCATGCTTGTGTGGATTTCCTACGGGCACTCCGGTTTCCTCCGACATTCCAAAAACATGCATGTCAGGTTAATTGGCCGGTCCAAATTGTCCATAAGTGTGAATAAGAGAGTGAATTGTACGTCTCTGTGTACCCTGCGACTGGCTGGCAAGCAGTTCAGGGTGTCCCCTGCCCAATGCCCGAAGATAGCTGGGATGGGCTCCAGCACCCCAGCGACCCTACTGAGGATAAGCGGTGCTGATAATGGATAGATGGCTATATTCTTCAAAGGATCTGTGTCTAAATTGGTTACAATTAAAATATTTAACGTTTTTTTTGCATTTTATCATTCATTTATAGCATTAAAGAGTTAATATCTTTAATTTGTATGTTATCGTTTTTGCCTTTTCCAAAATGTTGTATTGTTGTTCGACTTTAAATCTGTTCAGTGTGTAAAAAACTAACAACACCAGATCATGGGCGCAGCCCTTTCTCTTTCCTCCAATAAAACTTCTGAGAAACGTAACGCAATTGGGTCCTGTTTCCGTTCTGGTCCTGACAGTTTAAGCTTACTTTTGACGTGTCCCATGCCTATATAGCCACATACAGTGACTGCATTTTCTGTAGGCCTTGAAAAATGAGTCAAACTAGCAAAAATTGGCTGGCACAGACACTTTCGATTTGAGATAAATGTCCGGTACTAAATTAGTTAATCAGCCAGGTACAGGCTAGTTCTGGCTTTTACACCACCCGAGAGCTGACACTGGTCAGGCTGGATATTTTAGGCCTAATCTTATCTCTAACTGAAATGTTCCTGATGAATATGCTCAAACTTTTTGGGACGAGGACCAAAACGGAGTCAAGCATCTCATTGAGAAAGTCCCAGAAACGGCAAAGGAACAGTCAAATTTGAAAGAAAACTGATCCAAACGTTCTAATAGAAACACAATGACATCAAAAAAACCTTCGCCTGGAATCAAGTTAGCCCGCACGCTAGCTTTCCCCGCTAACAAAGCGCTAGCAGCTCAAACAACGTGCCAATCGCAATTAACTGAGTTTAACTTTCCGACGTCAAGTTTTCTTTCCTTCTTCATCATCGCTCTCCCTCCCGTCAGCTTTCGTCCTTGTCTTGACGGGGGCCACGAGGACAGATCAAATATGAGTGCCGGGTTGTTTCCGCCGGGGCCGGCTGAGGCTGTGATTGGGTCTGACGGACCGAGTGGAGCCGGCGGTTTTGAAGTAGCTTTGATGAACCCATCCAGGAGTCGGGACTTTGTTTGAAGTTGACGCAACGCCCCTAATTCCCCCTTCTCTTCGTCCCCTCTCGCTATTTTATATCCTTCCTTGCTACCAACTTCCCAGAGTGAGTGTCACTCCCACTCTCTGTTTTCACAATTCATCCCTGCGGATTGTGTTCCCGCTTCTTATTCTATATCTTTGTCATGATTACCGATGTGAATCACCTGTGCCCGCCAACTTCCTCGAACTCTGATTGGCTCCCTGTCCCTATTCAAACCCACTCCTATCTGTCCCCTTTTGTCAGTCCGTCTGCAAACCTCAGTTAACACTAGGCAAGCCTTTTTCGACCCTGACTCCCACCTGTTTTTTGCTCCCGTCTGTCCCCCGGCTTCAACCTGTTTTTGATCCTGACCACGTCTACTCTCCCGTCCCGGCTTTCAACCTCTTTTTGTCCCCGACTACGTCTTCTCTCCTTTCCTGGCTTACGACTTGCTTACGAACCAGACCACGTTTTTGCTCTCCTGTTCCGGCTACTGAGGGGTCCTCAAGTGCCGTCAGGTGGTCGACGTGTTAATATTTGTTAGTAACCAGAATTAATTTAAGTGTATTTATTCAAATTGTGTGTAGCCCTTGCTTTTACTCTAGTTCAGGGGTGTCAAACTCACTTTAACTCGGGGGCCACACAAAAGAACAAACAGTCTCTCGGGGGCCGGACTAGTAGATCAGACAGAAAAAAGAAAAAGAGAAAGAATAAGAGAAAGCGAGGGAGAGAAAAGTCGAGACGGTGGGACAAAAAGAGAGCGAGAGCATGAAAAAGAAAAGAGATAAAAATAAAAATAATGAGAGGAGGAATAAAGAAAGAAATCCAAAGAAAAATAGAAAGAGAGGAGAGAAAATAGAAAGAGAAGAAGAGAAAGAGAGAAGGTGAGAAATAGATAAAAGAGAGAGAAAATGAAAAAGGAAGAGCAAAATAAGGTAAAAAGACACAGAGAGAGAAAGAGACAAAGAGGAACAAAGAAAGAGAAAAAGAGAGGAAGAAAAAGAGAGGAAGAGAAAGAGAGAGAAATAGATACAAGTACGTTTGTGAGAAGCACCTGGCTTTTGGCAACATCAAATGGACATATTTCCTGCCTGATCTGGCCCACGGGGCGCCTGTTTGACACCCCTGCTCTAGTTTTATTTCCACACTCCTTATAGTCAGGTGCGCCTTTTACATGAAAAACATATGACAAATACACAGGGTTGGGTAGGGTTACTTTAACTGGATTACTTTCAATTACTTTGGGATGACTCCAATACCAAATATGCTAATAAAAGACAAAAAAAACTAAATATGAATAAAATGATGACTCACAACACGTGGTAAGCTTTCTCTCCTGGCTTTGATCTCTTTGATCTTCGGAAAAACGAACATAAAATGCGACAGAAACAAAATGAAAATAAATTCAAACAGCTTCCCAACATCATTTTTGCCGTTCCGTGTATTCCGTTTCTCCCCAAGCCTGCACAAAATTTAGTGATTTTATCCATATTTAGTTTATTTTGTCTTTTATTAGCATATTTGGTATTGGAGTCATCCAAAAGTCATTGAAAGTAATCCAGTTAAAGTAACCCTACCCAACCCTGCAAATACATTTCTATTGGAGGTGTACTTTATAATCCGGTAAACCTTACAGTGCGAATAATACGCTAATTTCTTTCCAATCCTGCAGATGGCGTCCGTCAGCATCCATTTACTGCCGTCGCCGTGCCGACGGCTCCCGCGCAAACACATTAGCCGGCGGCGTTCCTTGCTAGGTATCGCTTTACACACAAGGCATTATGGGAGAGCCCCAGCTGGTGGCGACGTGCCTTTAAGAGCCTCCTGATCCAGTTACGCCGCCTCCTTTACCGCAAACTTATTAAATGCGGGAAAGCGCATTATTTCCTGTTTTTTTTTCCCCTTCGTGAGTGTTCGGGTAATTATTGTCACACACCTGTGACTCCCCACCTAGCAGGATGAGGAGGGATGATGGGTGCATTTGGATGATGATGATGATGAGGGGGAGGCTGTCGTCGGGAGCAACGGGAGTCCTCCTTTGAGGAAAACAAGAGCGCTTGTTAATCAGACGCTTTCTCTCAGCGCCGACCTCGTCGTTCAAAACGGCGTGATGACATCACGCGCGACGCCATTAGCGCTCGTCGTAAAGAACGTCCGCAATAAACGCAGTCCTTCGCCGGAGATTCGACCGTTTTCGGAGAGACTAACATAACATTTATTCCTGTATAACACACACCCCTGATTTTTTTGTTCGGTATAAAATTTTGTTTTTACTCAGCTCAAAGTAAGAATTGTAAATGACAAACCATTAAGGGCGGTGTCATGAACCAGAACTGGATCAGGACCCAAACGCGTGACGTTTCTCACACAAGCCTTTTATTTCACTGGAAATGGGGAGTCATGCATGTTAGGCAGCAGTCTGACGTGGAATGATAGGAAGCCAGAGGCCGACGAGATCGAAACCAATTGCCCGAGTTGATATCGGACAGATGGGGTCGATACTGTACAGGACGGGACAGACAGGATTGATAATGAAACAGGATATCGAAATAAAACAGGACAAACTAGACAGGAACGAAAAACCGGAGAGAATAATAAACAGGACAAAAATAGATGGGAACGAAACTAGAAATCGATATTAAACAGGACAAAAATAAACAGGAACAATAACGGACAGGAAATATCAACAGGAAACAGGACCGAGTCAAAATCCACGTCTTGCGGGGCAGAAGTTCTTTGACGGACTGACAATGGGTGAACGAGAGCACTGAGCTTAAATAGACGGGAGCCCATCCGTCTGTTTGATATCTCGTGCATCCATTCAATATGGTTGGTGTAAAGTTGCTGTAAAGAAGCGAGCCATTTCTTTTGATATGAGATCGGGATAAGAAAGCTCGATGCGGTTGAGGATGGTCGGGACACTTTTTTCGGCCACTTTTTACCACGGAGGAGGACCTTTTGAAGCGCATCTTCCAAAAGTAAGCTCAACTTGACTTCTTTATAGAGCATATTATAATATGAACAAAAATCAACGAATGCTTCTGCACTGACGGCACCACTCTCGCGTAATCACTCTCGTGTGCTGGTTCCACTGCGCGAGAAGGGGGTACTGAGGGGGCGGGGTCAGCCAAGATTCAAGCCGATCGACCAGAACCCCTTAACTTGAGATAACCGAAGCAGATTGGCCAATTCTTATAAAAGTGTCTTTCATACTGTATCGTGACCGTACACCTGTTCTGCTTTCCCTCTGCATCTCGCTAAAAAGAGTTTGTGTCCCACTCCTTGGTCATGCCGCTGAAGCAATGGATCTACCAATCCCTTTGTTCTCTCTCTTGCTTGCTCCCAGTCGGCATGGCTTTGATCAAGGCACCCGCCCCCCAACTAATTTAAAATACATACTTAAAGTTTCAATTGTCTCTCTCTCTCTCTCTCTCTCTCTTAGTCCACTCTTAAAAAGGCCGAAAAAAAAAAAATCTAATAATAAACAAAATATCACAGATTTTTTCCTCTTGCAGGTGGTTTCAGTCCCCATTACCTTTCAAAACTGAGGGATCCTAATCGCACTAAATTCTGTCCAGCGCTTGGATTCCCCAAATGTCCTTGAATGTGTCATTTTGTTTATGTAAAATAACCAATAGTACTCAATGTAATCTTGCCTCAGGTGGGTCCCTCGAAAAAAAATATAAAAGTCAGAGATGCGAGCGAGCGAGCCAGAGTGCCGTCTTATTTTGCCTGTGATGTTTTAATAGAAAGCAGATGGCTTCAGACGCGTTACTGCGCGCCGCCGGTGATCTTTAATATTTTAGAGTGGTCTTTGCTGTAAATATGGCAGCAGCTGTTTCCCCGCACCCTGTAAATTTACAGCTTTTTCTATTTTTTCTAATATTTTTTCTTTGACTCTGCATGAGTGGCAGCGATTGGATTTGGTGTAAATTACAAAAAAAAAAAAAAAGAAAGAAAACAGGGGAGGGGCTGAGTGTGATTTCCCGCTATTCGCCCATCCGCTCTTATTTTGGCGGAGGTGATATTCAAATGGAAAGTGATATTGAAGTAACGAGCGCGGGAGATAAACGCAATTATTTGGCGGCGAGGACGTTCGGTTACCTTTTAATGTCAGCCGCCCGCCAGACGAAGGTGATTGGCACGGGTTTGTGTTTTGGCATTTAAAAAGCGCCGAGCGTGCTCAAATATATTTGAAATGCAAATACAGCTTGCCGGACGCGGCCCCAGACAATTATTTATTCAGCTGTTTGTTTCGTTGGGGTGAAAAAGGGCCCTCTTGAAACGACTTTCTTCCTTTGTTGGGATTCTTTGGCCGAAGAGATGGACATTTGCACGCTGAGAAATGATATTCACCATGTGCAGGTTGGATTGTTGGCACGCAAAATTTTTGGGGGGGGGAGACAAAGTCATCCAGCCCATTAAGGATAAACTGGTCTGGTACTGGGAGGCACGGCGGCGCATGGTTAGCGCATGTGCGGCACAGTTTTGAGGTCATGAGATCGAACCGCCTGTGTGGAGTTTGCATGTTCTCCCCGTGCTTGCTTGGGTTTCCTCCGGGCACTCCGGTTTCTTCCCACATTCCAAAAACATGCATATCAGGTTAATTGGCCGGTCCAAATTATCCCTAGGTGTGAATGAGCGAGTGAATGAGTGCCCTGCCACTGGCTGGCAACCAGTTCAGGATGTCCCCTGCCCACTGCCCAAAGATAGCTGGGATGGGCTCCAGCACCCCCGCCACCCTACTGAGGATAAGCGGTGCATATAATGGATGGATGGTCTGGCGGCAGTAGCTCAGGAGGTAGAGCACCCGTCTTGGGATCAAGGGATCCCAGTTTGAATCCCGGCTCGTCCGTGTTACATGTCGAAGTGTCCTTGGGTAAGACACTGAACCCCTAATACCCCCAATAAGCAGGTTAGCGCTTTATATGGCTGCAAGGCCGCTATTGGGAAGTGTGGAGCACATTGTAAAGCGCTTTGGGAAGTCATTAACTTGAAAAGCGCTATATAAATGCAGATCATTTCATCCCACAAAGATTTCATGGAAATTCAACAACATTGATTTAAATGTATTGTGGTGTATTTCATTGCATACTAAAATCAAGGTGACTTCACTAATTTCACAAATTCCAGGCTAACCCGAGTGAAAATTGAGGGAATACTGAACACTTATTATATAGATTTTAAAATATATTAAAAAAAAAAACACATTGGGAGGTCTTTATTGACTAGAAAATGCTCCGCCCCCTGAGATCCGATCTGCAACCTCAGTGGAAATGTTTAAATCTAAGCTTAAAACACGCTTCTATTCTATAGCATATGAATAACTTATATTTTATGTTGACATTATCGGTGTATTATTTGTTATTGCAACATCCATTGCAGCCTGGTCATCCTGGAACGGGGATTACCTCATGAGCGGTCCCTTCTCAAGCTTACTTCATTGTCCTCATGCTGAGGTTTTTGAGTTTTCCCTTTCCCTCATGTATGTTTTGGATCAGGGGATGGTGTCATAATAGTCTGTGGTTTGGAATACATTGTGGTCTGTGCAGCTCTTTGAGACTTTTTGTGATAAAGGGCTATACAAATAAACATGACTTGACTATATAAATGCAGACCATTTACATTTAACACAAGGAGATACAATTACTCACATAAATCTCTGTCACAAAAAACACTGAAACATCTGCCCTATAAACAAAACAAAAAAAGGAAACGAAAAAAGAAAAAAATGACAGAAAATATTTCCAAAATGAAATCTAAAAAAATGAAAAGTGGAAACAAGTCGAAAGCCAGAAGAGGAGAGTAGACGTGGTTGAAATCAAAAACAGATCGTTATTAGGGATGGGAGAACAGAAGTGGTTGAGATCAAAACAGGTCGTAATTCGGGACGGGAGAGGAAACGTGGTCGAGATCAATACGGGTCGTAACGCGAGACAAACAGGAACAAAAAACAGGCAAAAAAAGCACTTCCTGTGTAAAACCAAAGATTCGCAGACGGACCGACCAAAATGGGACTGACAGAACAGAGTTTAAATACTGACAGGGAGCCAATCTGTCAACAAGCTGCAGCTGGCGCCACACGGGCACAATTGGGCGCCATGGCAACCGAGACAGAGTCAAAAACAAAAACAAATTCAAGCCCCTTAACCCAAACGGTGGAATATCGCCTCTAAATAACAAGAAAAAATGATGCAAAAACAACAACACATTTTGGAAATCCACCCTAAAAACGAGAAAAAACAAACAATCGTAACTCTGCTGTAAAAAACAGCAAAAAATGTCAATAACGACGCTAAAAGATAGTGTTTGTTCCAACTGGAGCATTATTTTGTACTTTCATGTGCAGACGTGTGATTCCTCCTTCAATCTCATTTTAATGCATTCATCTGTTTGTCTCATTTTAATTTGGATGGCGGCACGGCGTGAAACAACAAACGAATAATAAACCCAACCCCAAAAAGCTCCACTTGCTTCCAACGTCCATCTCTGATGATGTTTACCGATCGCTTTTTCTTCTCCGTTAAGTCAACACGGTCAAATCCGTCTTGTCCGCTTTCAGAACCACGCAAAACATGAATTTCCATGCTCACGTGTCGCCTTTCTTATTAAGCTCAGTCACACATTTTCTCCTTAAACAAACACATTTTTGTTGATCTGGCGTCAACATTTTAAGACGAGCACCACAGTTTGTTTTTTCCCAGCATTTCCGGGAACGTCTTACGTCCCACCAAGCTGGCACACACACATCAGACACATACAAACTAAAGTATCTAAAAGCATTTCTGATATTAATAAAGCCAAATTCCTTTTAAACTATAATGCATTGTATTTATTATATTGTTCTCTAGTTCTGCCATACAGAAGTCTGGGGCAATAATTACAAAAGTTGACTACAGCCCCTTTATATACTCCAAAAACGTGCAATTAGAACCATACACAGGGTAGGATATCAGGATTGTACTAATTATTTATTCCTGTAGTCCAAATTATTAAAATTCGATGATTTAATATATTTTTTCACCTCACAACTGCGATTTAAGGTAACAAAAAAACACAGTGCCAGAAAACATCCAAAATATATTCCTTCAGAAAGAGGGAAATTATAACTTAAGGGGCTGTTGTGAATTCATGATGCCAAAGGTGAGAACCACCAGGAAAAGTATGTGTGTGTCTGTATGTGGAGTCAAACTTTGGAACAATTCACAAGACCATCAATGCGCTCGCTGCTTTTGCATATACACACTCGCCCAAGTACACAATGTTCTGGCAGCTTGGCATGGGCGAGGTTTGAAGACCCCCGTGTGTTTACTAATAAACTTGGCAGCGTTCTCACCTGCGCGGTTCTTATTGTTTTCCGAAGGTTCAAGTCGATCCCGAAGTTCCGTTTCTATTTTCTGTACGCGCCACCGAAAGTCCGTATTTTGGAAAGTCCAAGATCTGCCTGATTTGATTCAGGACCTAATTTTATTGTTCAACAAAACATAGTGCCGGAAAGAGGGAAATTATAACTTAAGGGGCTGTCGTGAATTAATTATCCCAAAGGTGAGAACCACCAGGAAAAGTATGTGTGTGTCTGTGTGTGGAGTCAAACTTTGAAACAATTTACAAGATGAGATCAAACAATGTTCAACTATTCACTTGTTCAGGTTTAGATACAAGGGAACATTCCTGGTGGAATACAGAGAAGAAAATATGAGTGATACTAAAGATTGGAAATACTGCGTCTACAACTACAGTGGGACCTCGCTACTTTGCGGTTCCATGTTCGCGGGTTTAGAGCTTCGCGGGTCTAAAAAAATAATAACAATAAAATGAAATAATAATAATTAAAAAAACAAACAAAATATATATATATATATCTCTATATATCTCTATATATCTCTCTCTCTATATATATATATATATATATATATATATATATATATATATATATATATATATCATCTCAGCGCAGTGGTTAGCGCTTGTGCGGCACAGTTCATGTCATGGGAACCTGTCGTGGGTTCAAATCCAGCTCCAGACTTCCTGTGCGGGGTTTGTATGTTCTCCCCGTGCTTGCGTGGGTTTCTTCCGGGCACTCCGGTTTCCTCCCACATTCCAAAAACATGCATTTCAGGTGAATTGGCCGGTCTAAATTGTCCCTAGGTGTTGATGAGCGAATGAGTTGTCTGTCCCTGTGTGCCCTGCGATGGGCTGGCAACCAGTTCAGGGTGACCCCTGCCCACTGCCCGGAGATGGCTGGGATGGGCTCCAGCCCCCCCGCGACCCTAATGAGGATAAGCGGTACGGCTAATGAGATGAGAGATGATATATATATATATATATATATATATATATATATATATATATATATCATCTCAGCGCAGTGGTTAGCGCTTGTGCGGCACAGTTCATGTCATGGGAACCTGTCGTGGGTTCAAATCCAGCTCCAGACTTCCTGTGCGGAGTTTGTATGTTCTCCCCGTGCTTGCGTGGGTTTCTTCCGGGCACTCCGGTTTCCTCCCACATTCCAAAAACATGCATTTCAGGTGAATTGGCCGGTCTAAATTGTCCCTAGGTGTGAATGAGCGAATGAGTTGTCTGTCCCTGTGTGCCCTGCGATTGGCTGCCAACCAGTTCAGGGTGTCCCCTGCCCACTGCCCGGAGATGGCTGGGATGGGCTCCAGCCCCCCCGCGACCCTAATGAGGATAAGCGGTACGGCTAATGAGATGAGAGATGATATATATATATATATATATATATATATATAATTTTAAGCATTTTCGTGGGTGGTTTTGGTCCCCATTAACAGCGCTGACCGAGGGATTACTTTATAGTTAACCTTGTTATTATTGTTACTATTACTATAACATTACTGTTATTATTGTTGTTATTACCAGCTCAGTAGCCTAGATGGTAAGGCGCCCGCTTTGAGACTGGGAGGTCGGTGGTTCGCGCCCCGGCCGAGTCATTCCTAAGACTTAAAAAGTGGTCGGCGGCGCCCTCTGATGGCTGCGGCTGCATCGGCTCGCTACAACGGGTCAGGTGCAATCGACATTTCGTTCTGTGTACATTGTTAAACAGAATGACAATACAAGGAAATTATTATTATTATTATTATTATTATCATTGGTGTCACAATGACATTTAGTGACTAGTAGGATCAAACGTAAATAGATGGGTACTACGATGATTAGTGTATAGAATAGAATAGAATAGAATAGAATATACCTTTATTGTCATTGTTACACCATGGGATGTATTGTAACAACGAAATTGGACGTGGCACTCCAGGTCCACATTTTACAGTGAGGATAAGGAAAACAAAGAGATAAAGGAACAAAGGAGATGTTTGTACTGTCCTTGTTGTATAGGCTTTGTTTTCCTCCGGAGGTGGGGGTGTATGAGGGGGTGAGGGACAGACAGTGACTGTTGTTAGTATTATAATTACTAATATCTGACCTATGAAATATGTATTTCCGTGAGACTTTGTTATATTAGACACAAGAGGAGAAAAGGATCTGTAAAATGTATTTGATAGGAAAGATGAAGGGGTAGGGAAAATAAGCATCTGCTTCTGACTACCTCTTTTGAACATATTATGAAACATTATTTTGCTGTTGAGTTATTGTTTTTGTCCTGTTTTTATTTCAATGTTGGAAATAAAGTTTTCATTCATTCATTCATTCATGTGTTAACATTTCCACTTCCCGATCATCCGCTTCCCCCACCGTCAAACAACAAAACATGGATTGAAAATATGATTTTCCCTCTCTCGCCTTCCTTCCCCCTGCTCGCTCCATCTCTCTTACGCTACAGTTATTTAAACGTCAATAGCCATTCATCTTCTTTAGAAGGCACTCTTTCTCATATTGATATTTGGATATGATCATTACTCTGCACACGCAAAAGCACACTTTGTAAAAAAATAGGAGAAAAAAATGCATCCAATACTGCAACCTCTGCATTGAAACCCAATAAGACCTTTTTTTTCTGGGATCTATAACAGAGTTGGGCAAACTGTGTTCCATGGGACTATGCAGTAAAAATATATATCAATTCAATTATAAATTTCTACAGTGATATCTCACTACTCAATGATAATCTGTTTCCGAAACAAATTTAATACTATTTATTTAAATCTGTTTTTTCACATTACAAAATATCAAAAATATAAATAAAACGTGCACCTAAAAAGCTGTCAGGACCAGAACGGGAACAGGACCCAATTGCGTTACGTTTCTCACATGTTTTATTAAAGGATCCGGTGTTCGCTAGGCGCGGGAAGCAAGTCGCTCTAGTACTCGGTTTGTGATCCGAATACGGAAGTGGATGTTTTGTAGAGAGCGATGGAGGTGTCAAGGACGGTAAAACAGGTCGGTAGCCGGGACAGGAGAGCAAAAACGTGGTCGGGGTCGGAAGCGTGGTCGGGAACAAAAAGAGGTCGAAAGCCGGGACGCGAGAGTAGACGTGGTCAAGATCAAAACGGGTCTTAGCCGGAGACTGACGGGAGCAAAAACGGGATAGGTGGGAGTCAGGGTCGAAAAAGGATTGCATAGTATACACTGAGGTTTGCAGACGGACTGACAAAAGGGGACAGATAGGAGTGGGTTTAAATAGGGACAGGGAGCCAATCAGAGTCCGACACAGTCAGCGCCAAAGGAGCGGTTCCTTTTACACACTAACTAACCGATAGCAGCGTCAACTACCTGCTATCGCGGGCTTTAGGCCTTCAGTGTCATGCCCAAGGACACTTCAACATGTAACTCGGAGGAACCGGGAATCGAACTTGTTACCTCTTGATTCCAAGACGAGCATTCTACCACCTGAGCTAATGCAGCCCAAGTTGCATCCAGTCTTCTGCGATTGTAGTCAGCTATTCATTTTGACTGATCATTGCACAAATACCAAGAGTACAGGTGTCAAACAGGAGGCCCGGGGGCCAGATCAGGCCCGCTAAGGGATTGAATCCGGCCTGCGAGACAACACTAAGAGAAGCGCAAGAGAAAAACAAGCTGCAGGTTGAAATATGTCAACTTGATGTTGCCAAAGCCAGGTGCCTCTCACAAAGACACTCTACTTGTATTTATTCCTCTCTCTCTCACTCTCTCTCTCTCTCTCTCTCTCTCTCTTTCTCTCTCTCTCTCTCTTTCTTTTCCACCCCTTTTCTCCCACTCTGTCTCTTTCACTCTCTGTGTCTTTTAACCTCTTTTGCTCTAACTTCATTTTTTCCTTTTCGCTCATTTCTCTTTCTCTCTTCCTACCCTTCGCGGTTTCTTTTCTCTTTTCTCTTCTTCTGTCTTTCTATTTCTCTTTGGATTTCTTTCTTCCTCTCCCTTTCTTATCCCCCTCTCTCACGACTTTTTATCATTTGTTTCTCACGCTTTCTCCCTCTCTCTCCTTCCTTTTCTCTCCCTCTTTCTCTTATTTCTTGATCTCTCTTTTTCTTTTTCCACTAGTCCGGCCCCCGACAGAATGTTTGTTCTATTGTGTGGCCCCCAAGTTAAAAGTATGAGTATAACGCGCACCCAAACTTTGAGCTATTTTTGGGGTAAAATGCCCATTATACACCGATAAATACGGTAATGCTGATTTTGCTTAATAAGGTTGTTAAAAAAAAAGACAAACAGACCCCCAAAAATGTCAAGTTTGACTTTGCAAACTTTGTGGCACGACACAAAGGATGCAAAGAGCAGCAAACGAGGCCTCCTCCTCTCTTGAAATCCAAGAGTTCAGGAGCAGCCTGCAAGCGAGTCGGCTGGCTGCTCCTTTGGAGTCTCCGGGTGAGCTGGCGGCACTTTGCAGCTCGTATACACGCCTCTTTGCTTTCTTTTGTGTGAAAGTGACGGAACCAGAGCATATAACCCGACGTGCCCTCGTTAAAAAAGGGCCTCCCGTGGCGTGTCGGCTATCGGCAGACCAAAGAGGAAACGAAATGATCACGATAACATCAAAGAGTGGCCGCATGACTTACCGAAGGAATCTAAAATACAAACAAAGATCTTAAAAAGCCAAATAACAGCTAATGCTAGCGCTAGCTAGTGAATGGCGCAGTAGAAGTTGCCGACAGTTTATTAGCTTAGCTAGCTAACGTGCTAGACCCCTCTTGGAAATCAAAGAGAAACTAAAGAGGAGACATTGTAGAGCGTGACAGTTGAATTCAAAGTTTGTTTATCAAATGCACTATGGCTTTCGTCAACTGCCAAAATAGTCTTTGATCTGTGCAGCCCTTTGAGACTCTTTGTGATAAAGGGCGTCACAAATAAACAGGGTTGGGTCGGGTTACTTTAACTGGATTACTTTCAATTACTTTTGGACTACTCCAATACCAAATATGGTAATAAAAGACAAAAGAAAATAAATATGAATAAAATGATGACTCACAACACGTGGTAAGCTTTCTCTCCTGGCTTTGATCTCTTTGATCTCCGGCAAAACTAACATAAAATGCGACAGAAACAAAATGAAAATAAATCCATCATTTTTGCCGTTCCATGTGTTCCGTTACTCCCCAGGCCTGCACAAAATTTTGTCATTTTATTCATACATAGTTTCTTTTGTCTTTTATTAGCATATTTGGTATTGGAGTAATCCAAAAGTAATCCAGTTAAAGTAATCCAACCCAACCCTGCAAATAAACATGACTTGACTTGTTGAGGTTCAGGATGTTGCTCACTATAGGAAAAAGACAGTCTTCTTATATACACACACATCCTATTTTTTTAAAATTGATACAATGGTCCAAAGTAAACGTCTTTGTCCAAAGTTCCTATGTGTAATTAGAGTAGACCTAAGAGATGCGTCTGCTCTGAAAGGCCCAACTGAAACCACATCACCATAAATCTGTCATGATTACTGATGTGACTCAGCTGTGCCCGCTCCTTTGGCGCCAACTGCCTCGGACTTTGATTGGCTTCCTGTCCCTATTTAAACCCACTCCTATCTGTCCCCTTATGTCAGTATGTCTGCGAACCTCAGTTAACACTAGGCAAGCCTTTTTTTTCCGACCCTGACTCCAACCTGTTTTTTGCTCCTGTCTGTCCCCGGGCTTCGACACGTTTTTGATCCTGATCACGCCTACTCTCCCGTACCGGCTTGCAACCTTTTTTGTACTCGACCACGTCTACAGTCCTTTCCTGGCTTACAACCCGCTTACGACTCCGACCACGTATTTTTCTCTCCTGTCCCGGCTACTGACCCGGCCATCGCTACCGACGGAAGTCCCACTTCCGCGTTCAGAGCGACCTGCTTCCCGCGTCCAGCAATCGCCGGATCGTGGATGCAACCATTTCTCTTCCTCTAATAAAAAATATGAGAAACGTAACGCAAGTGTGTCCTGTCTCCGTTCTGGTCTTGACACATTTACCCACCTAAAGTAATCAAAGACCTCAAAGGAGTGTTCAGGAATGTGTGTCCACTTTGCATCCTGAACTCGTGGGCAGAAGTGCTCACATTTTACTGTTGTAGATAGATAGATAGATAGATAGATAGATAGATAGATAGATAGATAGATAGATAGATAGATAGATAGATAGATAGATAGATAGATAGATAGATAGATAGATAGATAGATAGATAGATAGATAGATAGATAGATAGATAGATAGATAGATAGATAGATAGATAGATAGATAGATAGATAGATAGATAGATAGATAGATAGATATATGTTTAGATATAGATAGATAGATGTTTAGATATAGATGGATAGATGTTTGGATATAGATGGATAGATGTTTAGATATAGATAGATAGATGTTTAGATATAGATAGATAGATAGATAGATAGATAGATATATGTTTAGATAGATAGCTAGATATATGTTTAGATATAGATAGATATATGTTTAGATATAGATAGATAGATGTTTAGATATAGATAGATGTTTAGATATGGATAGATAGATGTCTAGATATAGATAGATGTTTAGATATGGATAGATAGATGTCTAGATGTCTAGATAGATAGATAGATAGATGTCTAGATGTCTAGATGTCTAGATAGATAGATAGATAGATATATGTTTAGATAGATAGATAGATATATGTTTAGATATAGATAGATAGATGTTAAGATATAGATAGATAGATGTCTAGATTTCTAGATAGATAGATGTCTAGATAGATATATAGATATATAGATGTCTAGATAGATAGAGAGAGAGAGAGAGAGAGAGAGAGAGAGAGAGAGAGAGAGAGAGAGAGAGAGAGAGAGAGAGAGAGAGAGAGAGAGATAGATAGATAGATAAAATAATAAAATAAAAGATATAGAATACAAAAATTCCCAATATAACGTTTTGCTGTAGAGTATTTAAATAGTGCTACAGAAAATACACACTGTCATAAAAATAGAGTAATATGCAAATGTAGGGGTGGGGTTTAATGTGGGCTTTTACTCCCGCGGGTGGAGTTAAAGAGCCTCATGGCATGGCATTGTTCATTCCTTCCAAAAAAATATACAAATATCAGAATGTCAACAGTATGTGACAGTAAACTACAAGGCGATCTTGGATAAACAGGAAGGTGAAGGAGAGACCCATGAAGAAAGGGAGGGATTGTGTGAGGAGGAGGAGAAGAAAGGGAGGTGATGGAGGAGGGAGGGAAGGGATGCTCGAAAAAAAAAAAAAAACCTCTCCCATCTGACGAGCAGCTTGTCCATAATACTGCTGGTGCATCTGCTGCCAAGTCTGCTGCCTGCTACAGAAACAGCATGCACACGTTTCTGGAAACGGCCTCGGCTTCACGTTCGTGTGTTCGCGGGCACGCTAGCGAATGACGGCACGTTAGCGAAGCCGCCGGTGAAGAAAGGCGGAAAGAAAAAAAAAAAGAAGGAAGGATGCGGCCAACAATTAGAGGACAGATGATGCGGCCATCTTGAGATCGTTTGTCATGTGTCAGCCATGTTGACCTTGCAACAAATGCCGCCCCCCTGCGCTGATATCATTTTTTATGATGCACGACCGGGAGGAGGAGCCGGGAGGACGAGGGGGGGAGAGAGTCCTCGATGTTGTTGTTGTTTTACAACACGAGTGTGAATCTGGTGAATGACCCGCGTTAGGTCCGCCAGCCAGCCGGTGAAACATGCCGAGATGATGGCGAGGAAGGAGGCACGGAAGACGGAGGAGAAGGTCGGGCTTGAAGCGGTGATGGACGATGGACAGATGGAGAGCAGAAACCAGAGAGGACAGGAAGACAGAGAGAAGGATGAGAGAAGGACGGAGAATAGGGGTGGCGCCGTGATGAAGGGATGCAGTTCTTCATGTCACAGAAGGAGAGCGAGAATGATGGGAAGCCGGAAGACTGTCAAAAGAGAGATGGGGAATGGGACAGCGGGAGGAAGAGTAAGAGGAAGGACAAAAATGAAATCAATTAACAAAAAAGGAAGAAAATATTGGTAAAGTCGATTTAATGAAGGGAAAGTCCATCCATCCGTCCATTATCTGCACCGCTTATCCTCAGTAGGGTCGCGGGGGTGCTGGAGCCCATCCCAGCTATCTTTGGGCAGTGGGCAGGGGACACCCTGAACTGGCTGCCAGCCAGTCACAGGGCATGAAGGGAAAGTAAATGAAAGAAAAAATGGAACAAATGAAAGTCAGGAAAGAAAGAATCAAAGGGAGGAAAGAAAAAAGAAAATTAAAGAAGTAAGAAGGGAAAAACAATTGAAATGGCGAATTGTGAAAAAAAATGGAGAGAAATAATGGAGGAAAAAGAAATGAAAGGAAAGAAGCAAACAATAAACATAATGAAATAAAGGAAATAAGGAAAAAAAAGAAGGATGGAAGCAAAGAGCGAATGGAATCATAGAGTAAACAAGGGACAAAAATGAAAGGAAGACCAACATGAACAAAAATTTGAATGGAATCCCGGATGAATGAAGGAAACATAATGGAACGGAAGAGGGAAGGAAAGAAATAAAAAAATGGAAATAAAAATGGAAAGATGGATCTAATTAAAGAAAAAAAGAACGTATCGATTGATTGAAAGAAGGAAAAATGAAATCAATTAATAAAGAAAAGGAAGGAAATATTGGTAAAGTGGATTTAATGAAGGGAAGGCAAATGAAAGAAAAAATGAAGGTCAGGAAAAAAAGAATTAAAGGGAGGAAAGAAAAAAGAAAATTAAATAAGAAGGGAAAACAATTGGTATGGTGAATTGAGAAAAAAATGAAAAGAGGACAAATAATGGAGGAAAAAGAAATGAAAGGAAAGAAGGAAACAATAGCAACAATGAAATTAAGGAAATAAGGAGAAAAAGAAGGGAGGAAGGAAAGAAAGAATGGAATCATAGAGTAAACAAGGGACAAAAATGGAAGGAAGACCAACATGAACAGAAATTTGAATGGAATAATGGATGAATGAAGGCAACATAATGGAAGGGATGAGGGAAGGAAAGAAAGAAAAAATGGAAATAAAAATGGAATGATGGATCTGATTAAAGAAAAAAAAAGAATTTATCGATTGATTGAAAGAAGGGAAAAATGGAAAGAAAGTGAAGGGGAGGGAAAATGAACTGAACTAAAAAGAGAAGGCTGTTAAAAAGAACAGAAAGAACAATGAAACAGTGGATCGATGGATTGATAAAAAGCAAAAGAGGGAGGGAAGGAAGGAATGGAAAAAATAATGTGACCGAGGGAAAGTAGGAAGGACAGAATAATAAGGAAAGGAAAAGAAGGGGAGAAAATGTAGAAAGAAGAAAGAAAAACCAAAGGGAAGGAAAAAACGAAAGGAAGGATGGAAATAAGGGTTAAAATAAAGACTGGATGTGGCAGAGAAGTGAAACAGGAGATGGAGAGATACATCAAGGGGAGAGCAAAAACAGAGGGATGACAAAGAGAGGCAAAAATGAGTGCAGAAAGCGGAACGACGGCAACAATAAAGTGATGGATGGCAAAACAATGAAAGGTGAAGTGGCTAAAGATGGAGTGATGACATGAAAGAAGACGGATGATGGTGTGACAAGATGGAGTGATGTCGCGGAGATGGCCGGGAAAAAAAAAATGATACGACATAAAAAGTCACAAGTGGTCTTAAATGTTAGAAAATGATGTAGTGACAAAAAGAGAGAACGTTCATGAAAAACGCTCGGTTTGGTGAAGAGATGAAATAAAGTGATGGAAAATGGAGAGATGAGATGAAATGAAAAACATATTTCAGTGACATTCTACTGACACGTACAGAACGTTAAGGGGTTAAACAATCTAAGTTAACTGGTGACACACTTTATGATGAAAACCCACAGAAAAACTGTAAACAGCCAGAAACACCAGCCAAGCTCACAGAGCAATCTGATCAGGTAAGCGATAGGGGTGGGTGGAGTTATGCACACGCCACATTCTCTTTGCCCAGCGGCATCTGCACCAAAGCTAAATATGTCAGTATCTGTGTCTGCAGTATCTTGCACCTTGTTTCGAAACAATTTATTAAAAAAAAAAGGTCAAATTGAGCCTTAATGAGAGAACCATTCCTGTATAATTCGCCTAAAATCCCAATCCAAGACGTACCCAGAATAAATTGAATGTGGTTCTTAAACCAAGAACATGGCCGGTTTTGGTCTCTTAAAAAAAAAAAAAAACACTCTAATAATAATAATAATAATAATCAAATACCTGATGAGCATAGCACGGGTATCTTAGCTAAAAAACAGGTGAGACAATAGTCCTACGTAGCACCTTGTCAAATTTGATCACAATTCCCAAAAACGATCATTTGGAGACAGCCATTTTACAGAGCTTGCAATTGCATTTTACTTTGGCCAATTTTTAGACATTGGGAAAGAGTTGTAAATGTTTGACCTCTCTGTCAAGAAGTTATTCCCTGATTGATTTGTTTTTTTGGCTTGAACAAATTTATTGACACTAATAACAGAAAACAATCTTGACAATCTCAACAGCAATCAAGCAGCACAAAATGAATCACGCTTGGCTTTGCGCACGTTTACTTTCGGCTCTGATTTGAATATAAGTCAAGTTTATTTGTATAGCCCTTAATCACAAAGAGTCTCAAAGGGCTGCACAGATCAAACACTATTGCAAACTACAGAATATTATGACACTATCTCCTCATCTAAAACCTACATGAGGGCAAATGACGTATTGTGTGTCAATCCACATTAGACATTGGTCACTATTGGCTAAAGATTTTTAGGCTGAATAACTCACAATCTTCTTTTCTTTTTTTTTTTTTCAAAACAGGCTCTCATAGTTAGTTTCGGGCTAATGACCGTAATAAAAGTGGCATCAATCAAAAGGACAGAGGCTACAAGAAGTATTTGAGATATTCCAACAAGCTTGTTTATTTTTAAAGGGGAGTAAAAAAGCCAGACAGATGTATACAACAACGCTCGTCAAACAATGCAGGAATGCTTTTAGGCGTATTTTTTTATCTGTCGCATTATCGTGTGTTTTGGAGTGAATATTTTACACGGGTGGATTTAAAGGACTTTCACGAATGTCACCATACCATATTTGCGGTGAATCCTATAAATCCGATATGCCGTAAATTACGGACTATAGAGCGCACCTGATTATAAGCTGCACCCACCACATTTTAAGAGGTAAACCGATTTTGTACATACACAAGCCGTACCTGTATATAAACCGCATGCGCCCACATTTAAACATGTAACAAACCCGACTCCAAGTCCCGCGATTGAAACTAAATGTCCTTCATCAAAGTCCACAGTCCAAAAATCACAGCCGGCCAAATGAATGGAAAATGATACCGGTACTTAAGGTTTGATGCAGACCTGCAGAGTCCGCGTCCCGTTGAAAGTAATCCAAGAAAAAAAGTGTATATTTCCAAAGGTAAGGGAGGGAAAAATATATCAGATGAACACATTTACACATGCAACTCCTTTTTCTTTAACCAACTTTTTACCCCCTCTTCTTTCCTTGTTTGTCCCTCACCTTTAGCGGTCCCCACTTAAACTCGGCACCCCGCGTTTGTTCCGCCCCTCATTTTTCGTTCACCCGCAAAACATATCAGAATAAGTGTCTAAAATAAATACATGACAAAAATATACAGTTGTAAATACATATTATACATGGGTTACACATATTTACAAAGAAAGACGGTACACCGAGAGAGTTTTCAAAGCTTTAATAATAATAATATAGCTTTGACAGGGCAGTTAATGGTAGCAACACTCGAGCGCCGCTGGCAGCCGTTAAAAAAATGACATAAATTGGCCGCATCACTTAATAAGCCGCAGGGTTGAAAGTTAGGGAAAAAAGTAGCGGCTTATAGTCCGGAATTTACGGTAGGTGAGCTATGCTGGCTTTATAGTCTTCGGGTATCTTGTTTCAGACTGATGGTGACGTTTAAAAAGTCTAAACTTCCCTATGATATGTGGCATGACTGATTTCAATGACTGGTGACATAATGAAGGCGTGATTTTGTTTACCGGCGGGCTGTCGGAACACTAAGGGGTTAAAGTAGTATATTTGTTGATTTGTATTTATAAATTTGATCAAATCATGTTAAGTCACAAAGCGAAATTAAATGCACTTAAAAATTAGATTTTGTCTAGAGAACGGGTTTGGCTCTTCCGAAAAAATAAAATAAACAAGCACATATTCAAAAATTCAAGCATTTTCCTGACCCTGACAACACAACATTAAAATTCAAGCAGTTTCCCGGATTTCAAGCACCCGTACAAATCCTGTGTAAAAAAAAACAATAGTAATTTGACGGTGAAGGCTTCCTTTCAGGAAGGAGCGGGATGAGGTTTCACATTTAAGGAGATTTCTCTTAAAAGATGCGGCTAATCCCCAGTTTTTAATCCCAACACCCTCCCTCCGTTTCGCCACGCTGTTTAGTGCGCCAAAAAACTCAAACTCCGCGCGATGTTCTCCGCTCTTGCCACTGCCTGATTTCTCTCACACTGGAAGTCAAGATCGGGAGAGAATTTTATCCTCGTTTTGTATTTTACTATACAGAAACATTGAATCCACGTGGCTACTTCACGTTTCAGTATTCGCAGATTTTTAATTGAATTGATTTAGTCTTATTGTCATTGATATCATTGTATTGTGCATTGTGTTTCTGCGAAACGATTGGTCCATAATCTTCGTCTCCTGAATGTTGGTCTGGAACTTGCGTTCTCATTGTATTAGAGCCCCCATTTTCCCAGTGTTTGGTTAGTGTACCGTATTTTCCGCACTATAAGGCGCACCTAAAAGTCTTAATTTTTTTCAAAAGCTGACCATGCGCCTTATAATACAGTGCGCCTTATATATGGATCAATTTTAAGTCGCAAAGTCTTGCAACTAATGAAAGCAGCCGCCGACTAGATTTTCCCCCTAACGCGAAGTAGTCCGCGGTGTATGCTGGGATTTATATACCGGCGTTTTATTGGCTAACCAATGTGTCAATCATCATTTGAATCCATCACTATTGGCTAAAGTTATTCGAGGTAAAGGGGGCGGATCCTTTTTATCATTTACAGGCTGGCATATGCTTAAGCTGTAAAACAAAGCCTGCAATTGGCCGAAAAAGATGTGTCAATCATCAGTTGAATCGATCACTATTGGCTAAAGTTATTCGGAGGTAAAGAGGGCGGATCCTTTTTATCATTTACAGGCTGGCATAGGCTAAAGGGGCAAAACAAAGCCTGCAATTGGCCGAAAAAGATGAATGTGAATAGCAAGTTTGGTTGGTTGTCTACGGCATACAGAAAGCATGTATTACTATTCTGTATTTGTAAATATTTTATTCTCCTGGATTTACTACACTCACAGATATAAGAGGACCATGGTTGCACATTTTTATTGAACACAACGACTTCGGTGAGCTACTCTGGCTATATATTTTCCCAGTATCTTGTTTCAGAGTGATATCGATGTTTCTGTGATGGGTCTTTTTCTAAACTAGATTCAATTGTTTATTGTCATATGCACAGTAAAGTTGCGAGCGAAAAAGAAAATAGAAACTAAGGAAAGGTTGGCATTTCTTGATACCCAAGACTTTAACCTTCCGAATGATATTTGGAACGATGCATTTGAGTGACATCGTACGGACACCGCATCCGCACGTGTCTACGACACGTATTTGCTTCTTTGCAAGCTTTGGGAACGTTAAGGGGGTCATCAGTTGGACTGAACTATCTGACTGTTTTGTCGACGTTCCCATTGTAGCACCTTATAATCTGGTGCGCCTTATGTATGGAAGATATAGGACCAAAAACTATTTTTTGGGGGTGCGCCCTAAAACCCGGTGCGCCCTATAGTGCGGAAAATACGGTAATTACAGTTCAAAGATATCGACTTTTAAGTTGAATCTGTTTGTTAGTTGCTTCAGAGCTAAATTTTGTATGGAATGTTTGTTTAAGGTTTATATAAGTATGTTTAAGGCTTGTATAAGTAACTTGTATTCTTTTGTACTAAAAAATAAAAAAATCATAAAATGATATGCTCTATAAAGATAATTCAGATTAAGATGAGCTTCAAGAGTTCCTCCTCCGTGCTAGAAAGTGGCCGAAAAAAAGCGATCCAACCCTTTTCTCAACCGCATCAAGCTTTCTTATTCCACTTTCATTTCAAAAGAAACGGCTCGCCTCCTCTTTACACTTTACACCAACCATATTGAATGAATGCAAAATATATTAAACAATAAAAATGTTAAAGTTCTTAGAGCGCTGGAGATACAGTATAGTATGTTTACACATAAACTATGAAGAGGAAGCGGATTTCTTCTTCGGGGTGGATGCTGGGTGACCTGTTAGAACGCCACACGCCGGTAGTGGCGGAAAGAAGCTCTACAGTACTCTCCTGTACCTGGTAAAAGGTTCACGTAATACAAAATCTAACTTACAGCTGTCACAGACCAGGAACGGAGACGGGACCCAATTGCATTCGTTTTACTCAGTGTTATTAAGAAGGAGAAAAGGACTTGCATCCACGATCCGATGATCGTTGGTCACGGGTAGCAGATAGTTGGAACGCGGAAGTGTCACTTCCGTGTCGAGCGAAGGTAGTCGTTGACTTTAAAAAAAAAACAGGTCGATCCCCGAGGCGGAGGAGCAAAAATATAAACGGTCCAGAAAAGAGGTCGGCAACGGGAATCAGACATAAAACAGGGCAGGATAGAGTCGGAGAGTCACAAAAGCTTGCCTAGCTGGGAGCATAGGTTTGCAGACAATCTGACGAGTTCTTTCAGGAAGACGGGAGTTTAAAAGGAGGTGCCCTGCATCAGTAATCATGACAACAGTAATGTGCGGATATTTTTCGACATCCTGAAAAAAATGTTCGTATCTACCGTTTTTCGTAATGGCAAATGGTCGTAAATTGGGGAGCGTCTGTATTGTGTGTTTTTTTTTTAACACCGCGCTATCCGTGTCTCCATTTCTTTCCAGAACATCGCCTTATCCCCATTAGAGATGAAGACGACCATAGTAGTGGTTAAATGGCAAGTTGTTGTAATAACAGTGGTGAAAAATGTGACTTTAGCGCCATCGCGCTAATCCAGTCCAAGACCCCGGAGGCGGAGTCCTAAATACGTCCGTCTAAAGGCTAAACTCAGTTTCCAGTTGCCAAAGACTCTCCGGCACCCAGCGAAGGTTTTCCGGGGGACGTCTCTGAAGTGATTTGAGTCTTATTTCCAGCAAGTTGTGGAGTAATCAGCGGGGCAAGCAGCAACAGATTAATCTTTATTACACGTTGATATTACCGGGAGCATCGCCTCCCTCACACGCCAGGAGGGAATAACCCGGCACTAGTCCGGGCAGACCCGGCAGCTTCCTCCGCATGTCTCCTAACTATTTTAGTGTTCATAAAGCCGCCTCCCACAAGAAGCCCATTACTTTATAAGACTGGTCGATGTATGACCCTGTGAAAAATGAACTGCCAGCTTTCATGATTGCGCTCGGGTTACGGCCGCTCCCCGGGACCCGGCCGGGAAATGGTTTTTTTCTCTTTGTCTCCTTTTACGCTTTTTACTGGGATCGACTGCACTTTAGAGGCGTCGCCTTCGAGTGCTTCCGAAAACACTGAAAACGGCGATCGCGGTTGTGAAGGAGGTGAAAGAAAATGTCTGGTCCTGGATGCTCAGCCAGGTGTGTTGTCACCTAGGCTCACTGCAAAGCACTTGATTTTAGTATTAGTACAAACAGGGTTGGGTAGGGTTACTTTAACTGGATTACTTTCAATTACTTTTGGATGACTCCAATACCAAATATGCTAATAAAAGACAAAAGAAACTAAATATGAATCAAATAACTCAATTTTGTGCAGGCTTGGGGAGTAACGGAATACACGGAACGGCAAAAATGATGTTGGCAAGCTGTTTGGATTTATTTTCATTTTGTTTCTGTCGCATTTTATGTTAGTTTTACCGGAGATCAAAGAGATCAAAGCCAGGAGAGAAAGCTTACCACGTGTTGTGAGTCATCATTTTATTCATATTTAGTTTCTTTTGTCTTTTATTAGCATATTTGGTATTGGAGTAATCCAAAAGTCATTGAAAGTAATCCAGTTACAGTAACCATACCCAACCCTGAGAACAAAAAATACTACATTGTTATCAATGACAATATAGACTGCAACCTTTTCGGTGTGGAGTGCCACTTTCAAATGCCCTTGTAAATCAGTGTGCTACACCAAAATCAAAGACTCGCACAACAATTTTTTTATATCCGACAAAGTTGTTGACAAAGATCTCATCAAAGCCACTACTGCCATCTAGAGGTGATTTATCATACTGACACAATCCCTAGGGGCAGGATATTCACTGAAGGGCTGGACCAAAAAGTCAAGTCAAGTCCTGTTTATTTGTGACGCCCTTAATCACAAGGTGTCTCAAAGGGCTGCACAGACCACAGACTATTGCAAACCACAGACTATTATGACACCATTCCCTGATCTACAACCTACATGAGGGCAAGGTAAAACTCAGAAACCTCGAGTCAAGTCATGTTTATTTGTGACGCCCTTAATCACAAAGAGTCTCAAAGGGCTGCACAGATCAAAGACTATTGCAAACTATTATTACAGACTATTATGACACCATCCCCTGATCTACAACCTACATGAGGGCAAGGGAAAAACTCAAAAACCCCAAGTCAAGTCAAGTCATGTTTATGTGTGACACCCTTAATCACAAAGAGTCTCAAAGGGCTGCACAGATCAAAGATTATCGCAAAGTACAGACTATTATGACACCATCCCCTGATCTAAAACCTACATGAGGGCAAGGTAAAACTCAGAAACCTCAAGTCAAGTCAAGTCATGTTTATTTGTGACGCCCTTAATCACAAAGAGTCTCAAAGGGCTGCACAGACCACAGATTATTGCAAACCACAGACTATTATGACACCATCCCCTGACGTACAACCTACATGAGGGCAAGGAAAAACTCAAAAACCCCAAGTCAAGTCAAGTCACGTTTATTTGTGACGCCCTTAATCACAAAGAGTCTCAAAGGGCTGCACAGACCACAGATTATCGCAAACCACGCACTATTATGACACCATCCCCTGATCTACAACCTACATGAGGGCAAGGGAAAAACTCAAAAACCCCAAATCAAGTCAAGTCATGTTTATTTGTGACGCCCTTAATCACAAAGACTCTCAAAGGGCTGCACAGACCACAGACTATTGCAAACCACAGACTATTATGACACCATCCCCGGATCTAAAACCTACATGAGGGTTAATATTATACTGATATTGTCAACATAAAATATAGGATATTCATGTGCTATAGAATAGCAAGTGTGTTTTAAACTTAGATTTAAACATTTCCACAAAGACTTAAGTGTAGTTTCAAAAAAGGTATTTAAAAAAATACATTTTCACATTCAGGCACTCAGGGACAACAATATGGCACCCAATGAGTTAATATCTAGTCAATAATTATCACTGCAAGGATTTCTTGACATATATATAAAGGCACCTCATCCCCGAGACGACTTTATGCTAAATGTTGCCGATGATTAGCATCCGGCGACCTTTTGGACCAACAACAGATGGTCTGTCGTGAAGGATCTGGTCTTTATAATGTCAACACGTACGCATTCCTGCGCTTTCCATACAGTTGACACGTTGTATGTTGCAGCTCATCAGGCGTCTCCTTTGTGTGCGTAGATGAGCGAGTCGGCGGAATTAGGAATGTTTGACCTTTTGTCGATGAAGCTGGCAGGACAAAAGCCTTTGTTCTGACGTTCTGACATCAAAAACTTGATTATTCATACGTGTTGATTTTGAAGAGACATGATGGCCAGCCCGAGATGGCTAATCTGGCTACGGTAGACTTGTTTTATTGTTGTGAATACACAAACGAGTTCTCTAAGAGTTCTCAAAGACAGGAACAAAAAGGTCTTTAGACTGAGGTAGGTTTAGAAGTACTGACATCCATCCATCATCTGCACTGCTTATCCTCAGTAGGGTCGCTGGGGAATGTGGGAGGAAACCAAAGTGCCCGGATGAAACCCAAGCAAGCACAGGGAGAACATGCAAACTCCACATAGGAGGTTCGATATCACAACCTCAGAACTGTGCCGCACAAGCGCTAACCACTGCGCCGCCGTGCTGCCAAGTACTGACATATTGGTTCATATTATATTGGTAGCTCCATCCAACCATCCATCCATTATCTGCACCGCTTATCCTCAGTAGGGTCTCGGGGGTGCTGGAGCCCATCCCAGCTATCTTCGGGCAGTTGGCAGGGGACACATTGGACTGGTTTCCAGCCGGGCGCAGGGCACACAGACATCTCACTCGCTTATTCAACCCTAGAATTTGGACCGGCCAATTCACCAAAGATGCATGTCTTTGGAATGTGGGAGGAAACCGGAGTGCCCAGATGAAGCCCACGCAAGCACAGGGAGAACATGCAAACTCCACACAGGATGTTCGATCTCATGACCTTAGAACTGTGCCTCACACGTGCTAACCACTGCGCCACCCTGCTGCCAAGTACTGACATATTGGTTCATATTATATTGGTAGCTCCATCCAAACATCCAACCATTATCTGCACCGCTTTTCCTCAGAAGGGTCTCGGGGGTGCTGGAGCCCATCCCAGCTATCTTCGGGAGGTTGGCAGGGGACACCCTAGACTGGTTGCCAGCCGGGCGCAGGGTACACAGACATCTCACTCGCTCATTCAACCCTAGAATTTGGACCGGCCAATTCACCAAAGATGCATGTCTTTGGAATGTGGGAGGAAACGGGAGTGCCCGGATGAAACCCAAGCAAGCACGGGGAGAACATGCAAACTCCACAAAGTAAGTTTGATCTCATGACCTTAGAACTGTGCCTCACACGTGCTAACCACTGTGCCACCTTGCTGCCAAGTACCGACATATTGGTTCATATTATATTGGTAGCTCCATCCTTCCATTATCTTCACCGCTTATCCTCAGTAGGGTCTCGGGGGTGCTGAAGCCCATCCCAGCTATCTTCGGGCAGTTGGCAGGGAACACCCTGAACTGGTTGCCAGCCAGTCGCAGGGCACACTTGGACAATTTGCTCACTCATTCACGCCTAGGGACAATTTGGACCGACCAATTCACTTGACATGCATGGTTTTGGATTGTGGGAGGAAACTGGAGTGCCCGGAGGAAACCCACGCAAGCACGGGGAGAACATGCAAACTCCACACAGGAGGTTCGATCACATACCTACTTATGTGGATTATGAAAATCTGGTAAAGTGTTTTCAAATGTCCTTCAAAACAGCCCTTTTCCCATGATTATCCTTGTTTTTCTACGTTATCTGCCCCTAGCTAAAAATACAATGTGACCTGCGAATCATTTCGGTCGAGCGGGTCACAGAGATTGGACATAGCACTCCAGGATAATCACGTAATAAAGACTTAACAGAGAAAATTTGTAATGTCACGATAAATAGGCGAAAAAATTATAAGGTAGTGGTTGGAGTTGTAATAGTAGTACAATATAAAATGTAACATTGGTAACATGAATAGTAGTGCAATAACAAAAATTCCCAAATAAGTCGATTCGATATGAGTAATGAAGGATTTGATATTTTATTTATTTGACTATATGGGATTTTTTACAATCAAATCCAAATGACATTTAAGTACAAAAGATATTCACTGGCTGAGCTGTTGGGTGAGGTCATTGTAGCCTAGACAAGAATGATGTTTACAAAAAACAACAGGAACGGGGACAAGGGCGGACGCCAGAGGAGCCTGAGACGCGAAACAGGAGACATTGTTTGGCTGATAAGCTTTCTTGTTGTGAGTTTTTTTAGACGTGGCTTGACATGTGCAATAGTTACATTTTATTTCGGAGCCATACGTACTCATGAAAAGAGCCATATATGGCTCCCGAGCCATAGGTTCCCTACCCCTGCTCTAACCAATGACGTATGTTTTCCACTGTGTCTTTTTGTTTCTTCGAAATGTAACTAAAGATAACATTTACGAAGCCCAATAAAAGCTCGCACACCTTTAAACTTGGAGTTAACAGACCGAAGAAACATCAACTTATCTCAAGAAGGAGCTCGGAGGCATTGCCTCTCGTTTAACAAGGTAGTAGGAGAAATCCTTTAACTTGAAACTCCAAGACATCAACGACTCACTGCTCGCTAGCGAACCGTTTAACATCAGCTCTTTAGATTTAGCTCTTGGCTAAGAGGCGCCCATTAGCCTTCAAGTCGGAGGTGAGGAACATCAACGACCTCTTTCACTCTTGACTTAAGACGCCGAGCGTGGAGCCGGTGGAAGACGAGTATCCTTTAAGTTAGGCGCTCGTTGAGCGACGGCTGGCTGCTCTTTGTGAGCGTGTCATCACAAGACGAGCGAGGAGTGACTGAAGCACGGCGCCTTCGGAGATGACAAAGGGAACAAAGGTTCTGCTAACAAAGGCGCTCGCCTGTATAATCATACGCGTACTCCACGTGCACTTGTAAAGCTGCCGAGTTTTCACTCAACGAGACTAAGAAAGACTTGAGTGAGGAAGTGGAGAAGTCGAGAATATTTTCATAGAAATGACCACCTGGATAATTGTAGAGCTGGTTCAGAATGCGGCAGCGCGACTTTTGACTAAGACCAAAAGGTTTGAGCATATTACTCCTGTATTGGCCAACTTGCACTGGCTACCAGTCCACTTAAGATGTGACGTTAAGGTTCTCTTATTAACATATAAATGTTTGCATGGACTTGCACCCTCTTATCTCTCTGATTTGATTTCCCCCTATCCCTATGTTCCTGCTCGGAAAATGCCGGTCTACTTGTGACTCCGAGAGCCAAGAAGTCGAGAGCGTTCTCCATCCAGGCCCCGGTGTTATGGAATGCCCTGCCTCCGGAGATAAGATCTGCAACCTCAATGGAAGTCTTTAAATCGAGGCTTAAGACACACTTCTATTCCAAAGCTTATGATTGATGCCAACCTCATATTCTGTATTGTCCTGTCTTTTTCCGACCGCCTGCCTGGTGGTGATACGAAGGAGGACGATTTTGTGCAGGCTTGGGGAGTAACGGAATACATGGAACGGCAAAAATGATGTCGGCAAGCTGTTTGGATTTATTTTCATTTTGTTTCTGTCGCATTTTATGTTCGTTTTGCCGGAGATCAAAGAGATCAAAGCCAGGAGAGAAAGCTTACCACGTGTTGTGAGTCATAATTTTATTCATATTTCGGGTTTTTTCGTCTTTTATTAGCATATTTGGTATTGGAGTCATCCAAAAGTCATTGAAAGTAATCAAGTTAAAGTAACCCTACCCAACCCTGTCTGCCATTAATGGGTTTTTTTTGTATTTAAATTTGAAGAAGTGAATGGTTGGACATTGTTCCAAAGTTTGACTCCACACACAGACACACACATACTTTTCCTGGTGGTTCTCACATTTGGGATTATGAATTTAATACAGCCCCTTAAATTATAATTTCCCTGTTTCCGAATGAATAATTTATGGATGTTTTCTGGCACTATGTTTTGTTGAACAATAAAATTATGTTCCGTATCAAATCAAAGATCTTGGACTTTCCGAAATACGAACTTTCGGTGGCGCGTACCAGAAAATAGAAACGGAACTTCGGGATCGACTTGAACCTTCGGAAAACAATAAGAACCGTGCAGGTGAGAACGCTGCCAAGTTCATTAGTAAACACACGGGGGTCTTCAAACCTCGCCCATGCCAAGCTGCCAGAACATTGTGTACTCGCGCGAGTGTGTATATGCAAAAAAGCAGCGAGCGCATTGATGGTAATTAACCACCTGATGAGGACGATATTATTGGCAATTAGAAGGTTTTGCTTTATCACAAGTCGGAAGTGTGTGCGTAGGCTAGGTGTGAATAAAGGAGCACAGGTGTGCGCGCTTAAGGTGCAAAGACAACAGTGATGTTTAAAAAAAAAAAAAACGGGAAAACAAGGTGAGGTTGATGATTGGAGTCAAACTGTGTGCTCGCGAGTAAGATTGACAGTTTTGGTCTCGGAGTTCGACAAGTTTTCGTAAAGGGTTTCGAAATGTATCATGTGATTTTAAGTAGGCAATCGTATTTTGCATCTAGTTGCAGAATCTCAAGATTCTATCTGCAAAGGTTTGGGATTTCAGTCAATTTTATGAAAAATTATGCACAGATTATGATAATAATGGCAGCACGGCGGCGCAGTGGTTAGCGCGTGTGCGGCACAGCTCTGAGTTCATGGGTTCAAATCCAGCTACAAACCTTCCTGTGCGGAGTTTGCATGTTCTCTCTGAATGGGAACGATACCCGACAGGAAGCACAGGCAGGAAACTGGACAGAGTCAAAACCCACGTCTCGCGGGGCAGAGGTTTGTTGACGGACTGACAAAGGGCAAGTGAGAGCACTGAGCTTAAATAGAAGTTAGGCCAATTGGGCGCAATGGCAAGCACGCGTGGGTTTCCTCCGGGCGCTCCGGTTTTCTCCCACATTCCAAAAACATGCATGTCAGGTTAATTGGGGGGTCCAAATTGTCCCTAGGTGGGAATGAGCGAGCGAATTGTCTGTCCCTGTGTGCCCTGCGACTGGCTGGCAACCAGTTCAGGGTGTCCCCTGCCAAGTGCCCGAAGATGGCTGGGATGAACTCCAGCACCCCCGCGACCCTACTGAGGATAAGCGGTGCTGATAATGGATGGATGGATGGACAACTTGATAACAATATCAGGAACCAGAACAGGATCAGGACCCAAACGTGTGACGTTCTCACACAAGCCTTTTATTTTACAGGAAACGGGGAGTCATGCACGTTAAGCAGCGGTCTGGCGTGAAATGATAGGAAGCCAGAGGCCGACGAGTTCGATCCCAATTGCCCGAGTTGATATCGGACAGATGGGGTCGATACTGGACCGGACGGGACAGACAGGATTGATATCGAAACTGGATATCGAAATTAAACAGGACAAACTAGACGGGAACGAAACTGGAGATGGATAATAAACAGGACAAAAATGAATGGGAACGATACCCGACAGGAAGCACTGGCAGGAAACTGGACAGAGTCAAAACCTACGTCTTGCGGGGCAGAGGTTTGTTG
The DNA here is from genome assembly GCF_059441175.1 of Urocampus carinirostris. Classification (NCBI taxonomy): domain Eukaryota; kingdom Metazoa; phylum Chordata; class Actinopteri; order Syngnathiformes; family Syngnathidae; genus Urocampus; species Urocampus carinirostris. Next base: position 3,320,214 of record NC_142352.1, on the reverse strand, counting down.
ACGGACTGACAAAGGGTAAGTGAGAGCACTGAGCTTAAATAGAAATTGGCCCAATTTGGCGCAATGGCAACCATGACAGTTTTACGGAATACCTCTGTTTTTGTGCTATGACATCGTTCACCAGAATCGCAAAACTTTGTATGCATCGGGAGTCAAACCAGAAAGGATTGATAAAGAAACAGCATATTGAAAATAAACAGGACAAACAAGATGGGAAGAAAACTGGAGAGAATAATAAACAGGACAAAAATAGACGGGAACGGAATTTCATTCATGCAATGTTTGCGTCGCGTCGTCTGCTACAAGCCACGTGAACTTCTCTTTCCACAATGCTTTTCATGTACGTTTTGTAGCGTCATCCATTTTGTTAGCTTCTTTTGAATCTTTCTTCTGGGGGTGAGGTTTTGGCTTGATTCCAAACTACGTATCCATTTTCCTTGTGTTCTCTGTGCGTCTAAAACAAGGGTGTCAAACAGGCGGCCCGCAGTCTGGATCAGGCCCGCTAAAGGATTGAATCCGGCCCCGCGGGACAACTCTCTCTCTCTCCCTCACTCTCTCTCCCTCACTTTCTCTCTCTTCATCCCTTTTTCTCTCACTCTCCATCTCTCTCTGTCTCTCTTTTTCTCTTTCTTTTTTCCTCTTTGTCTCTTTTCCTCTCTGTGTCTATTTACCTTCTTTTGCTCTCTCATCCTTTTTTCCTTTTCTCTCTCTCTCTTGATTTCCCCTTTTCTCTTTTTTCCCTTCTCTCTTTTTCTCCTACTCTTTTCTCTCCTCCTCTCTTTCTATTTCTCTTTGGATTTCTTTCTTTCTCCCTCTTTCATTTGTAGTTATTCCATACAGGCTTCTGATCGGCTGCAGAGTATGCAAATTGCCAGACGAATCGAAATTCCGAAATTTCCAAACCGAACGAAGGTATCGAAATCGGAATAAAACAAACGTTTGATTTCAAAAAATAAACAAATATATATTTTTTTTCTTTCTTGAAAAAGACGCTATTACACCTAAGTAGTACAATATACTGTTTGGTTCAGGGGTGTCAAACTCATTTGGGGGGCCACACGATAGAACAAACATTCTGTCGGGGGCCGGACTAGTAGATTCAAGAGAAAGAAAAAGAAATAAGAGAAAGAGGGAGGGAAAAGGAGAGAGGGCGGGACAAAAAAGAGAGAGGGAGAGAGCGTGAGAAGCAAAAAATAAAAAGTCATGAGGGGGAAAAGAAAGGGAGAGGAAGAAAGAAATCCAAAAAGAAATAGAAAGACAGAAGGAGAGAAAAGAGAAAAGAAAGCGGAAAAAAAGAGAAAAGGGAAAAAGGAAGTTAGAGCAAAAGAAGTTAAAAAGACACAGAGAGAGAAAGAGACAAAGAGCAACAAAGAAAGAGAAAAAGAGAGACAGAGAGTGAAAGAGACAGAGACAGAGTGGGAGAGAAGCGGTGGAAAATAAAGAGAGAGAGAGATAAAGAAATACAAGTACTGTACTGTCTTTGTTCGAGGCACCTTTCTTTGGCAAAATCAAGTTGACATATTTCAACTTGCAGCTTGTTTTTCTCTTGCGCTTCTCTGAGTGTTGTCTCGCGGGCCGGATTCAATCCCTTAGCGGGCCTGATCTGGCCCTCGGGCCGCCTGTTTGACACCCGTGGTTAAGTTATTTCAAAAAACAGCTTTATTGGGTAATAAATTCACAGGTGAACTCTAAAAAAATTTGTAGTGAGTCTAAAAGGATTTTCAATAATCCAGTACAGGCGTTGGGGGCGTGGCTAGCTGTTAGCGTGTTTCGGAGTCAGCCATCTTGCCGTGTGCACATTGTCACGCGTTAGTCACGTTACGGCGATCGATCGCGTGTCTGAGACCTCGAGGCTTGCAGTTAATCACTTTTATTGATAAACGCAATTCCTGGGCCACTTGGGTTGCTTCTCTATTGTTCCGCCGGCTTCTTTCTTGCACTTGGGATGAGAAGGCGACCGCCCAAGAAGGTCATGTGACTTGATGGTTTGATTGACAGACGATTATTTTGACACACAACCGAAGTTCCCCTTAAACTGCGCGCGAGCGCAATCGCGCACTGCCCGCACATTCTCAGCGCACAAGAAAATCTATCCAGCGCAATGTTCCCTCTAAGCTGAGCTTTTCCCCGCACAAGAAAATCTAGCCAGCTCACAAAAATCAGGGCTCAAAATTGCTAATTAAGAAGCGAATTAAGTCAAAGTTACAGTGCATGAAGGTAAAAATACACGGGTTCCCCTGACTTTGTGTTCTAAATGCGGTATTTGGAAGTCAAGGTCGAAGTAGAACAAAGTTGAGTAAAGTCGGTAGAGTTTTTCGAGAACCGGCTTCTTCGGCTCGGCTCACTAAAAGGAAGCGGCTCTTTCGGGACCAAAACGGCTCTTCAGGTTGTTTTTGCTTCTTTCATCCCTATATGACCAAATATTATGTAAAATGATGCACAAAATGACTTAAAGGAAGGGGGGAATAGAACAAAAAAGAAAAATATACCAAAATAAAAAAGTAGTGAAAAGCTGAGAAAAAAAGAATCACAAGGAAGAGAAAAAAGAAGGAAAAATTCAGAAAAAAGCCAGAAAAAAAGAAAAGAAAGAAACAAAGGGAAAAAAAGTAAATAAAGAACAAAAAGTATAAAGTAACAGCTACGAAAAAACAAACACAATGAGATTTTTTTTTAAGGAATTTAAAAAAAAAATAGAAAAAATAAACAGGGAGAAAGAAGAAAAAGTTTGTGTTGCATTCAAATAATTTCCAATTATACCAAGTCAATCTTGTTGCCAACATTGTACTTCCACTAAAAAATGTGATTAAATACAGTGCATAGTTTTACATACTATTTGGTCATGTTGGGATTAAAGAAGCAAAAACAACCTGAAGAGCCGTTTAGGACCCAAAAGAGTCGGTTCCTTTTAGTCAGCCGAGCCGAAGAAGCCGGTTCTCGAAAAACTCTACTGACTTTACTCAACTTCGTTCTACTTCGACTCGACTTCAGAATACCGCATTTAGGACAAAACGCTATGAGTAAGGAATTTAAGTACAACGAGCTACCAATACAATATAAACCAATATGCCAGTACTTGTGCAACAGTCATCAAAATCCTTTTTAAGGCTTCCTTGTTGGATGTTTCCACCTCGCTCATCTGCAAGTTTTTATATGACCCCCTCAAAGTTTTGCTTTGGTCTCGCCTCTCCAGTTGGTTTTGGTAGTTTACAATTGATTGTTTTTCTTCACTTCCCTTTTCGTTGTACTTTCCCCATGTCGGTCTTTTTACAATTTGCTACTTTTTGCAAGTTCCTCTCTTGCCGGGGCGGCAGTAGCTCAGGAGGTAGAGCGCTCGTCTTGGGATCAAGGGATCCCAGTTCGAATCCCGGCTCGTCCGTGTTACATGTCGAAGTGTCCTTGGGTAAGACACTGAATACCCCCAATAAGCAGGTTAGCGCCTTACAAGGCTGCAAGGCCGCTATTGGGAAATGTGGAGCACATTGTAAAGCGCTTTGGAAAGTCATTGACTTGAAAAGCGCTAGATAAATGCAAATCAAAAAAAATAAAATCAATTTCTTCCGTAATTTTGCAAACATTCTTTTTCATTTCAATGTTTATTTTCCTGGCATTGTCACCAGCAATTTCGACTGAGTTTCTCTTAATCTCATCGGAGAAGAAAATCCAGACTAGGAAGCGAGTGTAATCGGCACAATGGGGCCTTTTTAAGAGAACTCGAGTAAGAGTTGTTTGGATATTGTCGCTGGGATTTGCGGCACAATGGCGTTTACATTTTTTGTCGGCGCTAATGATATTATTAGCGCCAGCTATTCTTATTTTATTCCCTCCAGGTTTGCGCACGCTTCCCCCCCCCCCCCCCCCTGCTTTCTTTGCAACTTTGTTTATTTGACTTATTTATTTGCACATCGCCGGCGTCTGATGCGGGAATCAAAGGTGTACCGATCGAGCGAGTGGTCGGGATCACGCTCGGCGAAGTCGACTTATTTGTCCTTAATTGCCACAGAGCGCTTCAAAGGCGCTCGCTGGCGTGTATACCTGTGTATGTTTTTCTGTTTATATCGGCGTCGCCGCACGCCACCATTGATGTGGAATAACACGGGAAATAAAAGTTGACATAGTTTCTTAGTTCCCCCCCCGCCTCCCGTTCCCTCGGCTGCGCGCTGTGTAGTTTTTTTTATATATCTGCGCTTTTTTTCCTTGAAGCGGCGTCGTCGGCGTCTCATTACGCGTAAGTGCGGTTATTACGCGCGACGCTCGTCGGCGGCTGCTTCGCGAGCGTCGCCGAGCCGGCTTTATGAGTACAAGTCCTCGGGGGCGCCTTCCCTTCACATCTCGGGGGGTGCCTGGGGACGGGGGAGGCGGCATCCTTAAGAGGATGGCGTCAAAGTGAACAAAGTCTCCAGGAGTCGGCCCAGAAACGAAACAAACAGCGAACTAACGAGACGGCAGGCAGAGATCATGTCAGAGATACGAGGTTGGAAGGCCAATTTAGGAGCCGTTTCTCCGCCTTTGCCATGTGGGAACGCAGACATAAAACACAATCGGATCTCCCACTCCCGGGTGATGTTCCCTCTAAGCTGCGCGCGTGCGCAATCGCGCACTGCCTGCATATTCTCAGCGCACAAGAAAATCCAGCCAGCTCACCAAAATGAGAGCTCAAAATTGCTAATTAAGAAGCGAATTAAGTCAAAGTTACAGTGCATGAAGGTAAAAATACATTGGTTCCACTGACACTGTGTTCTAAATGCGGTATTTTGAAGTCAAGGTCCAAGTAGAACGTAGTTGAGTAAAGCGGCAGTAGCTCAGGAGGTAGAGCGATCGTTTTAGGATTAAGGGATCCCAGTTCGAATCCCAGCTCGTCCGTGTTACATGTCGAAGTGTCCTTGGGTAAGACACTGAACCCACAATACCCCCAATAAGCAGGTTAGCGCCAGATCACGGCCGCTATTGGGAAATGTGAAGCACAGTGTAAAGTGCTTTGAGAAGTCATTGATTTGAAAAGCGCTATATAAATGCAGATCATTTCATTTCATAAAGTCAGTTTTTCGAGAACCGGCTTTTTCGGCTCGGCTCATTAAAAGGAACCGGCTCTTTCGGGTCCTAAACGGCTCTTCAGGTTGTTTTTGCTTCTTTCATCCCAACATGACCAAATATGATGTAAAATGATGCACAGAATGACTTAAAGGAAGGGGGGAATAGAACAAAAAAGAAAAAAGTACCAAAATGAAAAAGTAGTGAAAAGCTGAGAAAAAAAGAAACAAAAGGAAGAGAAAAAAGCTAGGAAAAAATAAACACAATGAGATTTCTTTAAAGGAATTAAAAAAAAAGTAGAAAAAAACACGGAAAAAGAATACAAAGTTTGTGTTGCATTCAAATAATTTCAAATTATATCAAGTGAATCTTGCCAACGTTGTACTTCCACTAAAAAATGTGATTAAGTACAGTTCTGTATCTTGCAACTGACTAAATAAGCCCCCAAAAATGTTAGTATTATGCGACAAAATATATCATGAAAAAAAAAAAAAAGGATATCTAGTGAAAGACGTTTGTAGGCCGTACAAACTTTGCAATAGTACATGAGTCAATTCATTCAAAAGAGAAAAATCATTTTGCATTGCCGGAAACTCAAAATGATTTAGTTGCCACACTCTGGATTGCCGTTGCTCACTGTTGTTTCAAGCGTTGCTCACCGACTTTGTGTGAACGCTCAGACCCGTGGAAAATTAGAGGGAACATTGCTCCCGGGAAGCTCCCACGCTATCTCTTCCCGGTCCCTCTGGCGGGATAATGAATAGAATTATTGTCACGGAACTTTGCTGTCCTCGCCGGAGTAAGCGGATCCGGGCTTTCCAGGTACCGCCATGTGGTCGATGTCAGCGCCGCGCTTTTCAAAGCGGCTGTGAGATGACAGCCGGCAACAGGTACGCCAGAACGGCGGATAATCGGTGACGGGCATCTCCAGTCTGACTGCTCGGCTTTGTGAGGATGTCGGGACGGGCGACGGATCGCATGGCAGACTCCGGATGGCTTCATCACGCCTCCTTTCATCCCGAGCCGTTCGGCAAACCGTGGGAGATGGTTTCTGACGCTCAGACGCCGGCGAAAGTCGTAACGAGGTTAAGCTGTTTACAAGACCTATCGCTAGCCCCCGATTCAATTTGCCGCGAGGAAACCCTTTAAGGCACAGGTGTCAAACAGGCGGCCCGCGGGCCAAATCAGGCCCGCTAGGGGATTGAATCCGGCCCGCGAGACAACACTCAGAGAAGCGCAAAAGAAAAACAAGCTGCAGGTTGAAATATGTCAACTTGACGTTGCCAACGAAAGGTGCCTCGAACAAAGACACTGTACTTTCTCTCTCTCTCGCTCTCTCTCGCTCTTTTCCACCTTCTCTCTCTCTCTCTCTCTCTCTCTCGCTCTTTTCCACCCCTTTTCTCCCACTCTGTCTCTCTCTCTCTCTCTCGTGCTCTTTTCCACCCCTTTTCTCCCACTCTCTGTCTCTCTCTCTTTCACTCTCTGTGTCTCTCTTTTTCTTTTCCCTTGTCTCTTTCTCTCTCTGTGTCTTTTTAACTTCTTTTGTTCTAACATCTTTTTCTCTCTTTTCTCTTTCTCTCTTCCTACCCTTCTTACTTTCTTTTCTCTTTACTCTCCTTCCGTCTTTCTATTTCTCTTTGGATTTCTTTCTTCCACTCCCTTTCTTTCCCCCTCTCTTACGACTTCTCTTTTTATCTCTTTTGTTTCTCACGCTCTCTCCCTCTCTCTCTCTTTTTCTTTCTTTGTCCTGCCCTCTCTCTTTTTCCCTCCCTCTTTCTCTTATTTCTTTATCTCTCTTTTTCTTTCTCTTTAATCTACTCGTCCGGCCCCCGACAGAACGTTTGTTCTATCGTGTGGCCCCCGAGTTAAAATGAGTTTGACACCCCTGCTTTAAGGCCACGGTTTACTCTGGCACAATGTTCCCTGTAATTTTCCACGGGTCTGAGAATTCACACAAAGACGGTGAGCAACGCTTGAAACAACAGTGAGCAACAGCAATCCCAAGTGTGGCAACAAAATGATTATCAAACATGTCCAAAACATGACATCACATTACATTTTGCTGAGTTTCCGGCAATGCATTTTTTTTTTCATTTGTGAATGAATTGACTCATGTATTATTGCAAAGGTTGCATGGCCTACAAACGTCATTTGTTTTTACAACAATTCTTTCACAAGATTTCCATTTCTTTTTTTTCCTGGTATCTTATGTCGCATAATATTAACATTTTTGGGGGCTTATTCAGTCGGTTGGACGATACACAACTGTATTTAATCACATTTTTTAGTGGAAGTATAATGTTGGCAACAAGATTGACTTGGCATAATTGGAAATTATTTAAATGCAACACAAACCTTTTCTTCTTTTTGTCACAATCACCCGGATCTGGAACACCTGTGCTCAGGATTTGGCGCCAACAGCCAGGACAGCTGATTGGCGCACCCTGTCCATTTAAATCCTCAGCTTCCGGAAACAAGCTGTCTGATTGTACTATGCTACCTGTTGCCATCTGCTCAGAAAGCCCGTACCTCCGACTCTTTGCCTACCTCCTGTTTTATTCTGCTTGATCTCCGTTGCTGACCCGTTTCCGAATTTGCCTACGACCTGCCCTGCCCGTCTGACTCCTGATCACTCTTCTGAACACGACGACGTCCTTCTTCTCCAGCCACGACCAACAACACGACGATTACGCCTGTCCACGAACATTCCCGCCAAGCCTTCACCCGCCTGTCAAGCCTCGTCAATCCGTCAAACAACGGATCGAAGAATCACGCCTTGTCATTCCTTCCTTCCAATAAAAACCAAGAAACGAGTGCAAGTGATCTCAGTTTTCCTTCTGTCCCACCTGACACTTTTTCCCTGTTTTTTTTCTATTTTTGTTTAATTCCTTTAAAAAAAATCTCATTGTGTTTATTTTTTCCTAGCGGTTACTTTTTCTTTTTGTTCTCTATTTACTTTTTTTCTTTGTTTCTTTCTTTTCTTTTTTTCTGGCTTTTTTTCTGAAATTTTCCTTCTTTTTCTCTTCCTTTTGTTTGTTTTTTCTCAGCTTTTCACTACTTTTGCATTTTGGTATTTTTTTATTTTTTTGTTCTATTCCCCCCTTCTTTTAAGTCATTTTGTGCATAATTTTACATAATATTTGGTCATGTAGGGATTAAAGAAGAAAAAAAACACCTGAAGAGCCGTTTAGGACCCGAAAGAGCCGGTTCTTTTTAGTGAGTCGAACCGAAGAAGCCGGTTCTCGAAAAACTCTACTAACTTTACTCAACTTCGACCTCCTCAACCCGTGTATTTTTACCTTCATGCACTGTAACTTTGACTTAATTTGCTTCTTAATTAGCAGTTTCGAGCCCTGATTTTTGTGAGCTTGGCTAGATTTTCTTGTGCGCGGAAAAGCTCTGGGTAGTGCGCAATTGCGCACACACGCAGCTTAGAGGGAACATTGCTCTGGCAGCTTTGACATTTCAAGTCACCGCTTTCAGCCTTTGGACCAGGAACTAGCCCAGGCACTTGATTTAAGACTCATTCTTGTTTTCTCATAATAACCTTGCACATAGTTTCAATCTTACTCATCATTTGCTCCATGAAGGAGGAACATGATTCCATTGGTTTGACCCTAAAACTACATCAAGCTGGGCATGAAATTAGCCTTGAACTCCAACTAGCCTTTAAGCAGAGACCATTAGCCTTTAACTCCGAACCCGAAGTCAACGCTCGTGCTCCAAAAGTCGGTCGAGGGCTGCCAATTGCACTCAGCGCTAAGACTACTGCTACCTTTTAACACCAATTACCCTTTAACTCTCAGACACACATTACCCTTTCAACTTCCTATCAACTACCCTTTCACTTCAGTTTTGGACGTGGAGTGAAACAGATAGTAGGGGAAAATCACTTAACTCTGAGCAAAGAGACAACTTGAAATACCTTGAACTTTTTGCAACCCTCTACGCCAAGCTACCGCATGCCAATTACCCTTTGACGTTCAGAGACCTTGAATTGTGGCCAAAGAAATGACACCTGTGGTTTAACTTGCCCAACGAGCCTTTTACTTGAAGTTCTGACTCCAAATACTCAAGAGACAATAACCATCTAATACTTTATTAGCAGGACCCCTCCTCGAGAAATATTAAAAGGTGTTGGGCGTCGTTTGAAAGTTGAATCCATCCATTCGTCAATTATCTGCACCGGTTATCTTCAGTAGGGTCGCGGGGGTGCTGGAGCCCATCCCAGCTATCTTCGGGCAGTGGGCAGGGAACAGTCGCAGGTGACACGGACCTACAACTCACTCGCTCATTCACACCTAGGGACAATTTGGGCTGGGCAATTAACCTGACATGCGACGGGATCCGGAGGCATTCCCAGGCCAGCTCAGTGTGTCCTGGGTCGCCCACGGGGCCTCCTGCCGGTGGGACATGCCTGGAACACCTCCCGAGGGAGGAGTCTGTATCAGATGCCCGAGCCACCTCAACTGGCTCCTCTCACTGCAGAGGAACAGTGGCTCTACATAGAGCCCCTTCCGGATGACTGAGCTTCTCACCTTATCTCTAAGGGAGAACCCAGATACCCTGCGAAGGAAACTCATTTGGGCCACTTGTATCCAGGATCGTGTTTTTTCGGTCATAACCAAAAGTTCATGACCATAGGTGAGGGTAGGAACATAGATCGACCAGTAGATCGAGAGCTTAGCCTTTTGACTCAGCTCCCTCTTCACCAAGATGGACCGGTACAGGGTCCGCATGACGGCAGACGCTGCAAGGACCCGTCTGTCGATCTCCTGTTCCATCCTACCCTCACTCGTGAACAAGACCCCAAGATACTTGAACTCCTCCACTTGGGGCAAGATCTCATTACCAACCCGGAGGGAGTATGCCACCCTTTTCCCGGCTGAGTACCATGGTCTCGGACTTAGAGGTGCTGATTCTCATCCCACTCCAGACTCTGAAAACCCAAATAAAACATGGACATAGATGTTCTAAAAACAAATTCCAACGTCTATCATTAGCATCCTGTGCTATGCAATTAACTCGCAAAATGTCCTATCTATAAAATCATTTTGTTTTTGAACATTTTTAAAATGTTTTTCATGTGCAAAGATAAAATTGGGTAATTTCCGCAGGTACGCCAGACAAATTCTCACAGTAAACTGGTTTGCCTCAGCACACTGTTTAAAAAACCCCGGTGTTGAGGTTCGCGTCACATTCCACTCGATTAACACTGTCAAAGGGATTGCATTTAATTAGTTCTTCTTCTTGACGGTTTTGTCTACCTGTAGCCCGGTACAACCGCCTAGTGGAATAAAATGGAACTGCAGGGACATAGGATCGAACGAACGGGAGAGGTTAACGTCACATTCCACTCGATTAACACCGTCAAAGGGATTGTATTTAATTACCGTATTTTCCGCACTATAAGGCGCACCGGGTTATAGGGCGCACCCCGAAAAAATAGTTTTTGGTCCTATTTTTGACATACATAAGACGCACCGGATTATAAGGCGCTACAATGGGAACGTCGACGAAACAGTCAGATAGTTCAGTCCAACTTATTACCCCCTTAACATTCCGAAAGCTTGCAAAGACGCAAATACGTGTCGAGAACACGTGCGGATGCGGTGTCCGTACGATGTCACTCAAATGCATCGTTCCATCCACATTCATCTTTTTCGGCCAATTGCAGTCTTTGTTTCGCCGTTTAAGCCAATGCCAGCCTGTAAATGATAAAAAGGATCCGCCCCTTGACCTCCGAATAACTTTAGCCAATAGTGATTGATTCAAATGATGATTGACACATTGGTTAGCCAATGAAACGCCGGTAAATAAATCCCAGCATACACCGCGGACTACTTGGCGTTCGGGGGAAAATCGAGTCGGCGGCTGCAAGTTAGTTGGAAAACTTTGCAATTTTAAAATTGATCTATAAATAAGGAGCACTGTATTATAAGGCGCATGGTCAGCTTTTGAAAAAAATAAAAGCTTTTAGGTGCGCCTTATAGTGCGGAAAATACGGTAGTTATCACTTTGTTCTTGAGGGTTTTATCCACCTGTAGCCCGGTACAACCGCCTAGTGGAATAAAATGGAACTGCAGTGACTTGAACATCGAATCGAACGGACGGGAAAGGTTAACGTCACATTCTACTCGATTAACACTGTCGACGGGATTGCATTTAATTAGCTATCACTTTCTTCTTGAGAGTTTTGTCCACCTGTAGCCCAATATAACCACCTAGTGGAATAAAATGGAACTGCAGTGACTTGAACATAGAATTGAACGAACGGGAGAGGTTAACGTCACATTCTACTCGATTAACACTGTCGAAGGGATTGTATTTAATTAGTTATCACTTTGTTCTTGATGGCTTTGTCCACCTATAGCCCGGTACAACCGCCTAGTGGAATAAAATGGAACTGCAGTTACTCGGACATCGAACGAACGGGAGAGGTTAGCGTCACATTCTACTCGATTAACACTGTCGAAGGGATTGCATTTACAGTGCAACCTCGGTTTTCGAACGGCTCTCAGTTCGAACAAATCGGAGTCCGACCCAAAATTTCGAGAAATTCTTGCTTCGCTGTTCGGTCAAAAAATCGGAGTTCGAACGCCGGTAATGCGTGAGTGCGTACGCTAGGGTGAGATGCTGTAGATCGCTCTTTTCGTGACCAACTGTTATCGCATGTGGACGTGCTTCGTTTTGTTTTCGCTTTTAATATAGGTGTACGAAGTGTTTTAACTCCTAATTATGCCTCCGAAGAAAGTCAGTGCAAGCAGCAAAGTTGCTACAGGTGAAAAAAGAAAAGTAGTGCGTACAACTATTGCATTTATGAAAGAAATAATAGCATAATATGAAGGAGGTGTGCGAGTGTCTGATCTTGCTAGGGAATACAGCATGGCTAAATCTATGATCAGTAAAAGAATAAGGAGGCTGTGAAATCTAGTGACGTGGCTAAGGGAGTGAGTGCTATAAGGAAGCAACGGCCGCAAGTTTTGGAAGAGGTTGAAAAACTTTTGATGATTTTCCGCTGCCCACCGTCCAACTGCGCCTTCTGCTGACCACCACAAAGATAAGAAATCCTATTCATAATTCTTTTCTTTATCCTTTTTTTTTATTTTTACACGTTCATGTTAGCGTAATCTTTCGTACAGAAGATTACGATAACGCGAACGTACGATTAGCCTGGGTTAGCTTTACGTTAAACATTCAAGGTAAACATTCAGGGTGTTGGAACGGATTAAAACGATTTACATTATTTTTAATGGGAAAAATGATTTCGGTGGTGGAACAGATCGGTTTTCGAACAGGATTCTGGAACGGATTATTGGTCGAGAACCGAGGTTCCACTGTAATTAGTTATCACTTTGTTATTGAGGGTCTCGTCCACCTGTAGCCCGGTACAACCGCCTAGTGGAATAACATGGAACTGCAGTGACTTGAACATAGAATCGAACGAAGGGGAGAGGTTAACGTCCAATTCCACACGATGAACTCTTGCCACCTGACCTGCGATTTTGAAATCATACTGAAATGGATTAACTGCGGACCTTTTCAATCGGGATTAGCGACGTTACCTGGCCCAAGGACACGTAAATAAATAAATAAACGTAAATAGTCATCTTTAAAAAGCACGACGCAGAAACAATGGCTGCTTTTGACTGTTCAACAGCAGGCCGGCTGGGCCAATCCACTTTAATCAGATTATTAATCGCGTATAACCTCGTTTTGGGGCGGGGGCGCCAGACGACCTCAGCGCACAAAAGCACACATTGTGACGCTTTACATCATTAGCAAAAATTAATGTGGTGGTCGGAAAGCGCACAAAAGGCCAGCAGATTGGCGGTCATTACGGGAGGGATTCGAGTTTCCCGGATGGGAAAGACCTCCGCGGCGCCTTCGCAGTAACATGAATCGTCCGTTTTAAGACAGATATGCTTTCATGGGAATTATGAGAGGTACAGTAAGTGACCCCGCAACACTGCCCCTCTTTGTTCGCGCCGGAACTAGATTTTGCTTTTTACCCCACTTGCACTGTGTCTTTGATCCTTGGGCACAGTGTTCGCACATTCTCAGCGCGCAAGAAAATCTAGCCAGCGCACAAAAATGAGGGCTCAAAATGACTAATTAAGAAGCGACTTAAGTCAAAGTTACAGTGCATGAAGATAAAAATACACGGGTTCCCCTTACGTTGTGTCCTAAATGCGGTATATTGAAGTCGAGTCGAAGTAGAACGAAGTTGAGTAAAGTTAGTAGAGAACCGGATACTTCGGCTCGGCCCACTAAAAGGAATCGGCTTTTTCGGGTCCTAAACGGCTCTTCAGGTTGTTTTTGCTTCTTTCATCCCAACATGACCAAATATTATGTAAAACGATGCACAAAAGGACTTAAAGGAAGTGGGGAATAGAACAAAAAAGAAAAAAATACCAAAATGAAAAAGTAGTGAAAAGCTGAGAAAAAAAGTAACAAAAGGAAGAGAAAAAAAAGAAGGGAAAATTTAGAAAAAAAAAGCCAGAAAAAAAGAAATAAAAGAAATGTAGGAAAAAAGTAAATAGAGAACAAAAAGAAAAAAAGTAAGAGCTTAGAAAAAATAATCACAATGAGATTTTTTCAAAGGAATTAAAAAAAAACACGGAAAAATTCAAAATTCAAATAATCTCCAATTATATCAAGTGAATCTGTACTTCCACTAAAAAATGTGATTAAGTACAGTTCTGTCTCTGACAACCGACCAAATAAGCCCCCAGAAATGTTAATATTATAGAATAGAATAGATAGAATAGAATATACCTTTATTGTCATTGTTACAAAATGGGTTAACATATTGTGACAACGAAATTGGGCATGACACTCCAGTTTTACACATTCACAGTGAGGTATGAGCCAAGAAGATAAAGGAACAGAGAAGATAAGGTTATAAAGCAAGGGGGATAAGGCTATAGTTATAATTTACATGGTATTTACACAAGAAATGTCGGCATGTGGGATATTAATATTATGCGACAAAATATATCGGGAAATAAAAAGAAATGTATATCTTGTGAAAGAATTGTAAGAACAAACAACGTTTGTAGGCCGTACAACCTTTGCAATAGTACATGAGTCAATTCATTCAAAAGAGAAAAATAATTTTACATTGCCGGAAACTCAGCAAAAAGTAACTTGATGTTTTGGACATGTTTGATAATGAATTATCTTGCCACACTTGGGATTATGGTTGCTCACTGTTGTTTCAAGCGTTGCTCACCGACTTTGTGTGAACGCTCAGACCCGTAAGGAAAATGACAGGGAACATTGACCCCACTTGGACTGTGTCTTTGATACTTGGGCGTTGTCATGGCGGCATCCTGGAAAGATTCTGCAATGAAGGAGCGTCATTTTCACTGGGAATGAAATATTCATGAAGCGGGCCGCGGCGGCCGCACGGCCATATGCTTCCTCGCCTGAGCAGATTGCGCGAGATTCCGACTCCGTTCTCGCCAGGTTTGGGAATTGTGCTGCAGTCGGAACGCTTTATAAAATCCAAAATTGTCCAATTTTGGCTAACTGCTGACAAAAAGTATTATTTGCGAAAAGCGTGCCATTGTCGACTATTTGCTGCGATCGGAATAGAAGAGAACGGTATGGTTTGGTATCAGTAGGGGGCAGCAGATCACCATTGTTATAAACAAATTCTCGGGAGAAAGTACCAGTCATTATTTTGAGGAAGTTAATTTTAAAGATGACAGTTTTCTTTACACTAGAGGATACACACTGTCCCTTTAACGGAGATTTAAAGATTTAAATTCAAAGTTATTTCATCCATCCATCCATTAATTATCTGCACCGCTTATCCTCAGTAGGGTCCCGGGGGTGCTGGAGCCCATCTCAGCTGTCTTCGGGCAGTGGACAGGGGACACCCTGAACTGGTTGCCAGCCAGTCGCAGGGCACAGAGGGACAGACAACTCACTCGCTCATTCACACCTAGGGACAATTTGGACCAGCCAATTAACCTGACATGCATGTTTTTGGAATGTGGAAGGAAACCGGATTGCCCGGAGGAAACCCACGCGAGCGAGGGGAGAACATGCAAACTCCACACAGGAGGTTCGATCTCATGACCTCAGAACTGTGCCTCACACGTGCTAACCACTGCGCTGCCATGTTACCAATTACTAACATCCATCCATCCATTATCCGCACCGCCTATCCTCAGTAGGGTCGCGGGGGTGCTGGAGCCCATCCCAGCTATCTTCGGGTAGTGGGCAGACTCATTCACACCTAGGGACAATTTGGACCGGCCAATAAACTGACATGCATGTTTTTGGAATGTGGGAGGAAACCGGAGTGCCCGGAGGAAAACCGCACAAGCACGGGGAGAACATGCAAACTCCACACAGGAGGTCCCATCTCATGACATCAGAACTGTGCCACACACGCGCTAACCACTGCGCCGCCGTGCTGCCCTAAGTTATTTTAATTTTACTTAATTTATTTTTCTTTTCTGCAACTTAAAAGTTTCACGGTTGCCATGGCGCCCAATTGGTCCCAGCCGTGTGGCGCCAGGTTCTGTCACGTTTGCCACGGCGCCCAATTGGCCCCGCCCATGGACACCGGCTGAAACGCGTTGACAGATTGCTCCCCGGGAGTACTTAAACGCTGTCCTTCAAGCCGCTAATTGTCAGAGCATATGAAATTCTGTGAGCATGTGAAACTCTTTGCCTGCATTTGATCCTGTTTTATTTTCTTCCTGATCTCTTTGATTTTTACCACTCTTTGTTCGGATTTCGATCCACTACCGCGACCATCGATCCCCGGATCGAGTGTGCGCGCATTCCTCCCCTCCATAATAAACTGTGAGTACGTTACGCGATTGGGTTCTCCATTCCTGTTTGCTGACCCGATTCGTGACAAAAATATTGGATATGATGCACGAATAATGCAAAGTATATTGTACAATATTATACTCAAAATGTGTGAACAAAATAGTTGTCCTCAGTGATTTAGGATCTAGTGTCAAACAACCGCCGCTGCCCATCATTGCAGAAGTCGGGCTCATCTCTGAAGAGAAGGACGACACATTACACCAACGACGACGGTGACCAGATGATGAAGGTGCTGTGTCTGAGTCAGATTAGGAGGCTTCTCCTGCTACTGTTTATTATGGAAACCAGTACGATCCGTATATGTAAATATGTGTAACCCGTGTATAATATGTATTTGCACCTGTATATTTCAATCAATTTATGTAATTTTTCTAACGGAAAACAGCGGCGCTCGAGTGTTGCTACTATTAACTGCCCTGTCAAAGCTATATTATTATTTTCAAAGCTTTGAAAACTCTCTCGGTGTACCGTCTTTCTTTGCAAATATGTGTAACCCACGTATAATATGTATTTGCAACTGTATATTTTTGTAAAGTTTTTATTTGTATTTATTTGAGACACTTATTCTGATATGTTTTGCACGGGTGAACGAAAAATGAGGGGCGGAACAAACGCGGGGTGCCGAGTTTAAGTGGGGACCGCTAAAGGTGAGGGACAGACAAGGAAAGAAGAGGGGGTAAAAAGTTGGTTAAAGAAAAAGGAGTTGCGTGAGTAAATGTGTTCATCTGATATATTTTTCCCACCCTTACCTTTGGAAATATACACTTTTTTCCCTGGATTACTTTCAACGGGACCCGGACTCTGCAGGTCTGCATCAAACATTAAGTACCGGTATCATTTTCCGTTCATTTTGCCGGCTGTGATTTTTGGACCGTGGACTTTGATGAAGGACATTTAGTTTCAATCGCGGGACTTGAAGTCGGGTTTGGGTTAAATTTGTGTTTGTGTTACATGTTTAAATGTGGGCGCATGCGGCTTATATACAGGTGCGGCTTGTGTATGTACAAAATTGGTTTTCCTCTCAAAATGTGGTGGGTGCGGCTTATAATCAGGTGCGCTCTATAGTCCGGAATTTACGGTACTGCATGTTCAGAAAAAAATGTCGGAAATTAAAAGAACATTATTTAAATAACTAGAATACAAACTAAAGTACAGGCATCTGATTTAACCACTAAAATGAATAGATTGATTTATAAATGTTTTTTTCTTCAGTTGCAGTTGTCGGTTAACTCTTCCATACACAAACAACAACATATGAGTGGAATGATACGTAATTTATTACGGATACCCGCTC
This sequence comes from Urocampus carinirostris, assembly GCF_059441175.1. Lineage (NCBI taxonomy): Eukaryota > Metazoa > Chordata > Actinopteri > Syngnathiformes > Syngnathidae > Urocampus > Urocampus carinirostris. The sequence continues at coordinate 3,303,038 of NC_142352.1, read as the reverse complement.
CCTGCTTAAACTCTAAAAAACAGTCCGATTGGCTTCAAAAACATCAATTGCATTGCAATACCCCTTGCTGGTCATACCAGCATGTTTTCTTCTAGATGATCATAAATAGCGAGAGCAGGTCAGAAGAGTTGAGCCACAATGGACTGCCCGAATGCTCTCATGGCAGGACCTAACCCATATGAAGGAATACATACTGTATGGTGGAAAGCTGAGGCAAGTTTGTCAAAATTTTAGTCAAGGCACCTAGGTCTATCTGATTTTCCACCATGTTCTCATTGTTAAGCATTGTTATTTGTGATATCCTGACAATGCAGATTGTTCAGGTGTCAAAATCAAAAGCGTTTGTGCAAAGACTCACCGGATGCTTCGGCCCGCTTCAAGTTAAAGGTCGGCAGGTTGTCTGCGCCGTAGCCTCGGAGCACAGACATCATGTTGATCTTGGGCTCGGCCTTCAGGAGAGCAGGCGGTGCTTCGGGCGGAGGCAGGAGGTTCATGCCTTGTTGCCACACCTTCTCCAAGGAGATGACTTGCTTCTGGTTTTGCTGGAATTGCGGTGGCGCCACGGAAGAGGAGGCCATCAAACTGTCTTGCGGCTGCTTGTGGTGGTTCAGAACACGGTCCTGAGTCGGAATCCCTTCTTCCTCCTGGTACGCGTCATCATCATGGTCGTCGTCTTCTTCGGCTTCCTCCCGGTCCTCTTGCTCTTCGTCGGAATTTTGATGCCCTCGCTTGGGTGTAGCTGTCGGTGTGTCTGTTGCGACGAGCACATCGGATTTGATACCCTCGTCATCGGATCCGACTTGATCTTCGTCGGGTTCTCCGCAGGAACTCCTCTCACCGATATGGTCCTCCATAGTCAAAGATGCTCCATGGAAGGCTTTGGGGGGAGGTTCCAATCCTGGCTCAGTCGTGGGTAAGTAGCCATGAAGACTCTGAGAGGCCCCTCGAGGAGAACCGTCGTATAAGCCACCGAAGCGCCTGTAGAAGTCGCTCTGGAAGGGGTTGTAGGGCTGGTCAATATGGTTGTTCCAACCCACCTGGTTCCTCTCGCCTTCTCCGTCTTTATCTGAGAGCATGTTCTTCATGTTGGGGGATTCGCGGCTGGTGGGAGACGCTTCACCGTGTCTCTCCTTGCCTGTGTCGGCCCTCTGCAACTGGGCCTGACCCAGATGGTTGGCCTGGAGATGAAGGGCCATAAGCTCCAGTGAAGCGGTAGAGAAGGAGCAGAAGAGACAGCCGTGCCAGGCGACGTTGTCATGGATGGTGACGGAGGAGCCAGGGAGAGAACCGGACCCGGACTCCGGGCGCACAGACACCGACAGATCCAGTGGCTCAAACTGGGAGCCCGATTTTCCAGACGGCTTCTGCTTGGCCTCAAGTTTGTCATCCCTTTCTTGGTCTACCAGGGCAGCGCGCTTGGCTCTAGGCTCGCCGTTATCGTGATAGGAAAGTCCTTGGACCTGGACCGGACTGTGGCTGTCCTTCATGTCTTTCTTCATGGAACTGAGGACAAAATTGTCCATGAAAGCCTGCAGACTGCCTTGAAAGTGAACTCCGTTTCCCATCATGCTTTGGTAGGCTCGGCTTAGATCAGAGAAGCTGGCGGGACCATCCGCGGAAATCAGGGACCCGGGGCCGTCGTTGGTTTTCATGTTCTCTGCGGCCGCGTCGAAATGGCGTTCCCCGCGTTCGCTCGCCGCCATGACGCCGGCCGACGCCCACTGGTGCGGCATCAAGGGTCCCGCCCTGAAGTCCAAGTTCGGAGGGAGACCTTTAAAAACGTGACGCAGAACATCCGGGCGGGCGAAGACGGCGCTCCCGCCAGCCGCTTTCCCGTGGTCCTCCTTGTGGTCGGACGAGGGAGCGTGCGTGGCCGAGCCGTTTTGGCGCTCGCGGTGGTGGCGCTCCAGGTGGTACTTGAGACTGGCGGACTGGGTGCCGGCGTAGTCGCAATGAGGGCAGCGGTAGGGCTTCTCTCCTGAGGGGAAGAGCGTAAGAGCGAATCATTAACCTGATTATAAGCGACTGGATATCCAAAAGCTATTTGCTGGAGCGGGAACGCCGACCCCAGGGTCATGTCACCTCCCCGGAGGAACGAAAGGAGGTCAGAGCGGGAAATGAAACGTGTTTCATTAATGCAGATAACAAAAGAGGATTTTCGGTGCTGCTTCGTGAACCCTTCTTTTTTCAATCTTGTAACCCCTTGGGAATATTTACATCAGTTTTCAGGAGGACAAAACACGGAACGGCTACTTTTCAACTTGACTCGTTCGAATCCTGCTGTGCGCGTTCAACGTCCGTTACGGTTGCGTGCGTTCGGATAATCGAAGATGCGGCGTGACGGCGGCATCTGCGATGGTGACAGCGACAACGCACTAGCCTGGTACAAAAATATCACCGAATTATCAACACATTTGTGGATGAGGCTATTGACTTTCCAGCTTTGAAATGTACCCCATTTTCCGGATATATAGAGGCGATCCTTCAAAAATAACTCCTCTATATAAGAGACACACCGGACTATAAGGAGCAAATGGTTAAAACTACAGTAAGAGTCAAGTCATGTTTATTCGTGAAGCTCTTAATCACAAAGAGTCTCAAAGAGCTGCGGAAATTATAATTCACGTTACCTCCCGTCTCGATGACTGTGATGCACTACTCTCCGGTCTCCCGAAGTCCAAAATCAAGAGCCTACAGCTGGTACAAAATGCTGCAGCGAGCCTTTTAACTAAGACAAGAAAGTTTGATCACATGACCCTGATTTTAGCTAACCTGCATTGGCTCCCTGTTAGCGTAAGATGTGATTTGAAGGTTCTGTTGGTAGTATACAAAATCATGCATGGAATTGCTCCCTCATATCCTTCAGATTTAATTTCCCCCTATGTTCCGGTCCGGAGCCTTCGCTCTGAAAATGCTGGTCTACTCGTGATCCCAAGAGCCAAGAAGAAATCCGCAGGTTCGAGAGCGTTTTCCATTTGGGCCCTGGTGCTGTGGAATGCTCTTCCCCCTGAGATTCAATCTGCAACCTCAGTGGAACTGTTTAAATCTAGGCTTAAAACACACTCCGAGCCTATGCACTGGGAGAGTTAACTGTGGTCTTTGTGTTTGCTGTTTACTTTCCACCGCTAACCGTTTCACCGGACGCTAACGTTAGCATAGCGCTAAATCTCCTGCCCGCTGCTATCAATAAACAGCAGCTTGCACACCCCAACGGAGCTTTATCGTCGACGGCGACTTTAATCGGGCATGTTATGGACTGTACTCCCAAATCCATTCAATATGTGGACTGAGCAATTCGGGAAAAACACTGGACTATGTGTAATGTAAGATCAAACATCAAACATTCCGGTTGTATCCACCAACTCTGTTTGTCCCTCACCCCCCTCATCAACCCCCCCTCCGAAGGAAAACAAAGCCTACTTACAACAAAGACAGTTAGTTCTTTGTTCCTTTATCTCTTTGTTTCCTTATCCTCACTGTAAAAATGGAACTGGAGTCGTCCAATTTCGTTGTCACAGCATATCCCGTGTTGTAACAATGACAATAAAGGCATATTCTATTCTATTCTATTCTATAGCATATGAATAACCTATATTTTTTTGTTGACAATATCTGTGTATTATTTGTTATTGCAACACCCATTGCAGCCTGGTCATCCTGGAAGTGGGATTACCCTCATGTGTGGTCCCTTCTCAAGGTTTCTTCATATTCCTCATGTTGAGGTTTTTGAGTTTTTCCTTGCCCTCATGTAGGTTTTAGATCAGGGGATGGTGTCATAAGAGTGAGGTGTGTATTTATAAAAAAACATCAGAAAATAGAACATGTATTTCATAAAATATAAATCCTAGGAAATCTAAAATGAATTGATTCCTTCATCCATGGTTACCATATGTAGAAGCATTTAGTTGTCATTATGCATTTGATTCATCGTATATCACACTTAATTATAAGGTGCGCTTTTGAATTTATGGCAATTTGCGGGTATTTAAGCGCGCCTCAAACAGCCTTTTCACTGAGACGTCACAGTTGAAGCTTGAGGCAAAAGAGTACTTGCGGTGGTTAGAAAACAGAGGAAAAGAACAATTTCAGCGGACACTCCTGATTTAAAAAAGAGAAGCGAGTTGTGCATTATAGAACCGAGTAATTTTTTTACAATTTACAATAATGCTGGGGTTTGCGGCGCACAATTTATATCAGGTTGGTCGGTCCGATCTCTTAACCACTATGGTCGTAGGAGCACCATTTCCTGTGGTGTGTTTTGGGCAGTCCATATTACTCTTTATATCGGCAAAGTATCCTGTTATTTTCTCAGCTTCAGCTATCTGTTAGCATGTAGCTTAAATACGAACAGCCTTGTAAACACTGCGAAAACAGAAACAGGCACAAATTGCAAACAATAAAGAAATAAATAAAGAAAAATAAATAAATCCATCCATCCATCTATTATCCGTACCGCTTATCCTCAGTAGGGTCGCGGGGGTGCTGGAGCCCATCCCAGCTATCTTCAGGCATTGGGCAGGGGACACCCTGAACTGGTTGCCAGCCAATCGCAGGTCACACAGAGACAGACAACTCTCTCAAGGGACAATTTTGACCGACCAATTAACCTGACATGCATGTTTTTGGAATGTGGGAGGAAACCGGTGTGCCCGGAGGAAACCCGCGCAAGCACGGGGAGAACATGCAAACTCCACACAGAAGGTTCGGTCTCATGACCTCAGAACTGTGACGCACACGCACTAACCACTGCGTCACTGTGCTGCCCCCTGAAAAACTCAACATTGTATTTTACACATTTTTCTGTAGCTTTGTCAAAGCGTTTCAAAAGTGGCCATTTTAGAGACGACCAGTTTAAAGCCCTAGACACTTTGCAACCTTGTATTATACTCTGGCCATTTTTTTAGACATTGTGAAAGAGTTGTAAATGTTTGACTTCTCTTACCAGAAGTCAATCCGGAATTATGCACGCTTGCGTGTGATGATCGCGAGTAAAAAAATGGATTCCGGGTTTCATTTCTGCACGTTACTTTTTGGCTCGGATTTGATTACAGCTCATGCATTTGCATAAAATTACAATGGGAATTTCATTGGCTAACCGATCTATATTTAAATCGTTCGCTATTGTCTATATATTTTCGAAGCCAAAGTAGATAGTCCTGCCAGATTTTGAAGTTTGCTCTTCTTTAACTCAGGTGATACAAATTACAACCTCGTTAGCAAGCTAGCAAGTGCTCGTTAACGATACTGGTGATTGGAATCACCTGTATTGGATCAGAGAAACCTCAAAAATCATGCAGAACATACGGCCCTCCAGGACCGGAGTGCCCAGGTCTGCCCTTATAGGTTGTCACAGGCTAAGCATGATTGAAAAAAAAACTTGCAATTGGTTGAGAGGAAACCGGCGTGCCCGGGGTAAACCCACATAAGCACGGGGAGAACATGCAAACTCCACACAGGAGGTTCGATCTCATGACCTCAGAACTGTGCCGCACACGCGCTAACCACTGCGCCGCCCTGCTACCCAAAATAAATACATGAATAATGAAATGAATTGTAAGATAACATAACATAACATGAAATTAGTTTTAACAACAATTATCAGGTTTTTGAGTGCGACCTACTGTATATAACCAGGGTCATTTTGCTCTTGATAATCCAATTTTTTAATTCCCCCCTCTTTTTTTTTTTACAAGGCGCGCCGCACCCCCGTTGGACAAAGCAGCTCTAAAAACAAAAGGCGGGCGGAAGAGCTGATGGAGGCGAGTTTAATACGAGTGTCGACAAGCGCGAGAGTCATAAAGATAAACATCGAACCACCCACTGCCTTGTCAGCGCCGCTCCGTTTCATGCTTCTTACTCTTTGGTTTTGGGGGGTTTTGAGGGGTGCACGGGCGCTGAAGGCGCCGAAATTTGGGTCGATTCGCCCTCGCCTAGCCTGCCATCACTCACGTCGGCCTCCTGGAAAATAACACGTGGCCATATGGCGCTGCGTTTCCCGGTGACGTTTTCGTGCTGCCGCGTTGTTTGTGAGCCTATCGGAGAACCGACGTGATTCATTGTCGTTACAGATTGTGTTCAGAAACAACCATACCAAAACAATGCAGGGAATAGTCACATAGAGATCAAAATTTAAGTTAGAGTTCATTGGTGTCAAACTCGTTTAAGCCCGGGGGCCACATAGTAGGGAAAAAAAAAAACTCCCGAGGGTCCGGACTAGTAGATTAAAGAGATAAAGGGAAAGAGAGAGAGTGAGAGAATAGAAAGGGAGCGAAAAGAGCGAGAAATAATGAGAGATAAAGTGACGAGAGAGTGAGAAGGAGACAGAAAGATAGAGCGAAAAGAAGAGAGAAAGAATGAAAAAGAGAGAGAATAAAAGAGGAGATAGAAAAAAGAGAGAAGACATACAAGATAGAGATTGAGAGAGATGCAATGGTATAGAGACAGATTGAAAAAGAAAAAGGGAGAAAGAGGAAATGAGAGAGAGTGAAAAAGAGAAGAAGAGTTACTAAAGGGAAAAAAAGAGAGACAGAGATAAACGAAGAGAGAGAGAGAGAGATAGAGAGAGAAATATAAACAGAGAAAGAGAGGAGAGAATGAGAAAGACACCAAAAGATAGAGAGAAAAGAAGAGAGAAAGAGTGAGAAAGAGAGATAATAAGAAGAGAAGCGAAAAGAGAGAAGAAGACGGACAAGAGAGAGAGAGTGAAAGAAATGCAATGATATAGAGAAAGAAATATTGAAAAAGAAAAAGGGAGAAAGAGAAACGAGAGAGAGTGAAAGCCGGATAAAAAGTCAATAAAGGGACAACAATTTCCCTAGAGGAATGAATAAAGTATCCATAAGTGGTCGGCGGCGCCCTCTCTTGGCTGCGGCTGCATCGGGTCAGATGCAATCGACATTTCGTTCTGTGTACATTGTTACACAGAATGACAATACAAGGAAATTATTATTATTATTATTATTATCTCTCTATCTATCCATCTATAGCGCCCTCTTGCGGTCGAGTGTGAGAATAACATATGAAAAAATATACCCGGTAATAATGTGTGAAAAAACTCACAGCGGAGTATGAATCGCACCCAACCCCAGTCGAACTACAGTGGGACCTCGCTACTTCGCGGTTCCACGTTCGCGGGTTCAGAGCTTCACAGATCTAAAATAATAATAATAATAATAAAATAAAATGATAAAAAAAAATAAATATATATATATATATATATATATATATATTTTTTTTTTTTTTTTCAAGCATTTTTGAAGGGGCGTCGCTACTTCGTGGTTTCACGTTCGCGGGTTCAGAGCTTCACAGGTCCAAACAATAATAATAAAATAAAATAATATATAATTATAATAATAAAAAACAACAATAAAATATATATATATATATATATATATATATATATATATATATATATATTTCTAAGCATTTTTGAAGGGGCGTCGCTACTTCGTGGTTCCACGTTCGCGGGTTCAGAGCTTCACAGGTCTAAAAAATAAAATAAAATAATAAATAATTATAATAATAAAAAAATAAAATATATATATATATATATTTCTAAGCATTTTTGAAGGGGCGTCGATACTTGGCGGATTTTCACTTTTCGCGGGTGGTTTTGGTCCCCATTAACCGCGATAACCGAGGGATTACTGTGTATATAAAACTATGACTTTTCGTCCGGTGAATACGCTAATCCCGTCTTTCCTTTCTTTCGGACTCCATCGAGATCCCGTCTATTTCTTGATGCCGCGCATGCATATTCATGCATTTCACGCCGGAAGACGCGCGCGGCGCTTGCCAGGAGTGGATGTTCCACGGCGGCGTTACACATCCTGCGAGCAATTATAAGAAGCTTGGAGTCACCGCCAGATTTAGCTTCATTAAACAATGAACACAGAGAAAGGGGAAAAAAATGCAAAGCTCTCCTCCTTCTTTTAAAAGAAAAAAAGTTGCAAAAGTGGGATTTGATGGCGGATAAAAGCCCGGCAGAGTTTCTAAACATACAATCATATTATGTTTAGAGACACATGGAAACGCTTGCGAGAGGAGGGATGGAGAAAAAAAGGCATTGTTACGCCAGGCTGCTTTGAATGATTTAAGTCGGGCTGTGTAGTAAATCATGGATATAATTAGCAAATGGCATACTGCTCAAGTCGTTTATCATTATTTAGAGGGCAGCATTCCAGAAAAAAGACCTACTGCCGAGCACAAAGACCCGAAAAACAGCGACTCGATACAATATTGATACGGGCCGGGCGGAGAATGGGAGCGAGCACAAAGGCGAACGGAGGAGACGGTGCTGATCTGATCCATTTTCTGGAACGTGTTTCGGAGTCGGCCAGGAATGGCAGATGAGCTTTTAACCCAATAAGCGCCGCTGATTGAATAAGGAAACGGCCTCCATGCAAATTAGCGCCCGCCATCCCTCTAACCGGACAAAATGATATTCCGACGGCGGAATGAGACGCAAATTAGACTGATGTGATTTTTTTCCCCTTCCTCTTAAGAGATCGTTAATGCGCGCGAGGGCAAATCAAGACGAATATCGGCGAATCGGCGTCTGAATACCCAGAACATGGAGGGAAACATCCGTCTATGGATGCATCCTCCGGATTTCCGTATCACTCGAAGCCTCTGCCAAGATTTTTCTGTTTTGAAGACGTTTGACTTGAATGTGTGAAGGCTCATTTAACTATATATATATATATATATATATATATATATATATATATATATATATATATACATACATCCATGCATCCATTATCTGCACCGCCTTTCCTCAGTAGGGTCACTGGGGTGCTGGAGCCCATCCCAGCCGTCCCCAGTGGGCAGGGGACACCCTGAACTGGTTGCCAGCCAATCGCAGGGCACACAGGGACAAACAATTCTCTCGCTCATTCGCACCTAGGGACAATATGGACCGGTCAATTCACCTGACATGCATGTTTTTGGAATGTGGGAGAAAACCAGAGTGCCCGGAGGAAACCCACGCAAGCACGGGGACAACATGCAAACTCCGCACAGGAAGGTTGGCAGCTGGATTTGAACCCAAGACCTCAGAACTGTGCCGCACACGCGCTAACCACTGCCCCGCTGTGCTGCCCATCTATATATATATATACATATATATATATATATATATATATATATATATATATATATATATATATATATATATGTATGTTCAAATCCATTTACCAACCTTCCTGTGCGGAGTTTGCATGTTCTCCCCGTGTTTGCGTGGGTTTCCTCCCACATTCCAAAGACATGCATTTCAGGTAGTATTGGCCGGTCCAAATTGTCCCTAGGTGTGACTGAGCGAGTGAGTTGTCTGTCCCCGTGTGCCCAGCGATTGGCTGGCAACCAGTTCAGGGTGTCCCCTGCCCACTGCCTGAAAATAGCTGGGATGGGCTCCAGCATCCCCGTAACCCTACTGAGGATAACCGGTGCAGATGATGGATGGATGGATGTATAAAACAGGGTTCCCGTGGATCCTTGAAAATTCTTAATGGCTTTAATTTGATTTTTCTGAAAATAAGGCCTGAATAGGCAATAAATATCCAATTTTCCAAAGTCTTCAGAACTTGAACGCATTACTAAGATTTATATGTGTTTGGACTAAAAAAGATGTAGTAACATTTAGTAAAATCCATTGATCGTCTTTTTTATTAATTCACTGATTTACTCTAAAAACGGAAAATCGGTGATGTGGTTTCAGTCGGGTCTTTCAGAGCAGATGCAGGTGTTAGGTCTACTTTAATTACACATAGCAACTTCAGACATTGTTGGTGATAGGAATGAGTGGAGATGTGTTGTAAAAGGATTGTGGGTTGTTGACACGTTCTAAAAGATGGGCAGGGCACCTGTATGATGCGGCAGGGGTAAACCAGTGAAAGCTGTCGGGCCTTGCTGTTGACCCGATTAACACGGCTGTTTTCTTGTGTCCCGTTGCATCCGACTTCGGTGCCGAGGTGCTTAACTTATTTGGGTGTCTTGGCTTTTGGGTAGACCATGGTCCAAACATTTTTGGGTGTGGTTTTTGCTACTTTTTCCCTTTTTTATTATCTTTGCTTTTGTATGTGTTTGTCTTGCTGTCTTGTCTATATGTATATGATATGCAAGTAGCAGGGTCCACGGCACAATGTCGTGGCAAAGGGTTTGAAAACCTAGGAGAGGCCTGTAGTGCTTTTTCTGCTGACAAGGTTAAAGTAAGGTTAAGTGACACTCTCACGCTGCCCCTGCCTGAAGAAACTATTGTCACGGCAAAGGACTTCTTTTTCTTTTTTTTCTTTTTAATTATTATTCTTCCCCCCTTCAACACACACACGTGCGCAGATGCTTACCGCTAAATAGCGCCTTGTCCAGAAGGGGACAATCTGGCCGTCTAATTGCTGTCACTGAAGCCGGGATTCATTATGTGACTTTCCCATTAAAATGTGAGCATTAATTTGTATAATGAAATATCACCCTCCGCAGTGTGTTCATTAGCTCGCCGCTGTTAGCCAGCGCCCGAAAAGTCGGTTCTATTCCGTTCCTGGACGCTGAGATCAAACGACGGCTATAACGTTAGCTTAAGCGGCTGTTAGCGTCTCTGCAAACTCTTGTTTATAAGGGGCGTGTCTTGGATTGGCACGGCAGATCGGATTGCCTATTGCAAATGAACAAAAACCTCGGGCCTTCGTGTTTCCTGAAGGTCTGACTCGATAGACTATGCTTTTAAATTTGGAAAATAGAAAAAGTGTGTAAAAATGACGCAGACGGTGGCTCCTGTCCTTGTCAAGAAATGATGTTAACTTTATGACACTGGGTGACTTTGCCATTTTATTTCATCTGTACTACTGTAAAACCTTATGTATAATTATGACGTACTTTAAGCAAAAACATGTGCGATGTCCAAAAATAGATACATTAGTTTTATAATATATAGTTTTATATCATATAGCAGGAGTCAGAAACCTATAGCTCATATATGGCTCTTTTGAATTTTTGGAGATAAGTTCAAAATTGCGCAACTACCTCATGTATTGCTTCTTTTGAGGCCAATTTTCGACCATGCGAAGCTGAGATAATACTGAATGTTTCAAGGGGTTCAGTCCAGTTTCGATAGGACACAATTTTAAATTCAATTACAGTTTTATGGTCTCACACCAACAAGTCAAGTCAAGTCATTTTCATTTGTATAGCCCTTAATCACAAAGAGTCTCAAAGGGCTTCACAGGTTATTACACAGACTATTTTTTCAGACTATTATTCCACCATCCCCTGATCTGGAACCAACATGAGGGCAAAGAAAAACTCAAAAACCTCAACATGAACCAACAGACCACATGGCTGTAAATTGCTAAACTATCCTTTATATGGAAACTTAATAAACAATCTATGTTTATTGTTGAGACCTTTTTTGATAAAAATGATGAAAAAACTTTTACCTAAAACAATCATTTTGCCCAAAAGCTCGTGTAAAGCACCTAAGGCAATTTAATTGGGTGAGCAGTAGGAGAGGGCAGAGCTTCACACAGGACAGGACACGCACTTCTTCTTATCCAGCACTGTCTGCACTGAAGGTAAATACGTTGGCATCGTCGTTTGCAGGGTTTTGTGACATTTTTACCAAAGAACTATGCTCGCACCTTGTTTTAAATCCATGATGCCACAAATTATAGTCAAAATGAGCAGTAACTGCGGGTGGGAAGTACATTTTAAGTCGTATTTTTATATTGATAAGGGACTCAGGCTCTGGGCTGATTTTTATTGAATAGATTTTATCAAACCATTTAATGTCACACAGTGACATTAAATGCGCTGGAGAATTAGCTTTTGTCTGGAGAGCGGGTTAGGCGTTTTTGTTGAATTTTGTCTTAAAATGCACGGTATATTTTTGTCTTAATGGCTCTTTGGATCGAAAACGTTCCAGACCCCTGACATGAATGCATCTATGACATGAATGAATGAATGAATGAATGAATGAATGAATGAATGAAAACTTTTTTTGAACATTAAATAAAAACAGGACAAAAACGATGACTCAATAACAAAATAATGTTAACATAACATGTTCGAAAAAGGGGTAGTCAGAAGAAGACGCTTATTTTCCCTACCCCTTCATCCTCCCTATTAATTAAATTCTATAGATAGCTCCTCTTTTGTGTCTAAATACAACACAATCTCAAGGATATACATATTAGGTCAGATATCAATAATTATAATAACAACAATAGTCACACATTTTTTATACAATAATCATCGTAGTACCCATCCCCCAACGTCATAATGCCACTAGTCACCAAACATCACTGCAGCACCAATAATAAAAATAGCAATAATATTAATAATATCAGTTATGATATAATAATACCAACCGTAACAACAAAGTTTTAAACGCAGTATTTCCAATCTGTCGTACCACTCATACCCTATTTTCTTCATCTCTGTATTCCGCCAGTAATGTTTTTTTTTTTGTATTTAAATTTGAACACAGGGCAGCTCGGCGGCGCAGTGGTTAGCGCTTGTGCAGCACAGTTCATGTCATGGGAACCTGTCGTGGGTTCAAATCCAGCTCCAGACATCCTGTGCGGAGTTTGTATGTTCTCCCCGTGCTTGCGTGGGTTTCCTCCGGGCACTCCGGTTTCCTCCCACATTCCAAAGACATGCATTTCAGGTGGATTGGCCGGTCCAGATTGTCCCTAGGTGTGAATGAGCGAGTGAGTTGTCTGTCCCTGTGTGCCCTGCGATTGGCTGGCAACCAGTTCAGGGTGTCCCCTGCCCGATGCCCGATGATTGCTGGGATGGGCTCCAGCACCCCCGCGACCCTAATGAGGATAAGCGGTACGGCTGATGAGATGAGATGAATTTGAACACGTGAATAGTTGGACATTGTTTGATCTCGTCTTGTAAATTGTTCCAAAGTTTGACTCCACATACAGACACACACATACTTTTCCTGGTGGTTCTCACCTTTGGGAGTTTGAATTTACTACAGCCGCTCAAGTTATAATTTCTCTCTTTCCGAATGAATAATTTTTGGATATTTTCTGGCACCATGTTTTTGTTGACCTAAAATACTAGCTGTGAAAAATTTTACTAAATCATCCAATTGTAATAATTTGGACTGCAGGAATAAAATATGAGTATGATCCCGATATCCTACCCTGTGTATGGTCCTAATTGCACGTTTTTGGAGGATAAAAAGGGGCTGTAGTGAACTTTTGTAATTATTGCCCCAGACTTCTGCACAATATGCAAAGCTCGTTCTGACTTTTCGGTCCTCTCAAAATATCCTACCGCAAATCAAAGGTTTTAGCACGAAGTTTGGCCAAACGCAGGTGGGGCCTTGTTTGTCAGCAACAAAGCGAGAAGGGAAACAAAAGAAGCAGCTGATCAAGAGGAGAGAGGGGGAGGATGCGTTTCCGAGATGTTTTCCAGGGCGAACAAGCTCGCCCGCCCGCCTTCATCTGGAAAAGCGCGACAAAAAGTTCGCTCGTCCTATTTTTAACTCCCTCGGCATCGATTTCCCGCTGGCTGCCGATGCGTCATACGTTAGGGGGGAGCGCGCTGTGTTTGCAACCGTATCAATTAAAAGTGGATTAACGGCTACGTAATGACCTTTAGCTGTAAACTGTGTGTAATGTTGCAAGGCGGGAAACAGGAGAACCCCCAGATGTCATGGCAAAGAACCCGTCCCCCTATTGACGTAGAACGGATCGGATGTCCCGGCGTGCTCCGTCAAGACTCTCGTCGGCCGCCAAAACGGATCGAACTAATTTCTGTCAACTTGAGTTGGAACAAAACCAACAGAATGAAAAGAAAGACTCTGATTGGCTCTCTGTCCCTATTTAAACCCACCGTCCCCTTTTGTCAGTCCGTCTGCGAACCTCAGTTTACACTAGGCAAGAATTTTTTCGACCCTGACTCCCACCTGTCCATACTGTCCCCGGCTTTGACCCGTTTTTGATCCCGTCCACGTCTGCTCTCCCATCCTGGCTTTCGACTTCTTTTTGTCCCCGACTACGTCTTCTCTCCTAATCTGGCTTACGACTTGGCATATATGCGATTATAATGTTTTTTAATCATATGTACTTACATTAAAGTACTTACTATATATGATTTCGCTATTTTAATGTTTTAATCACCTTAGTCTTTGGAGGAGCGGTTTGGAAAATGAATGAATGGCTTCTATCTGGGGTAGCAGGGGGTTGAGAATATATTAGGTACCGTATTTTCCGCACTATAAGGCGCACCTAAAAGCCTTTATTTTTTTCAAAAACTGACCATGCGCCTTATAATACAGTGCGCCTTATTTATTGAACAAAGTTAATTCGCAAAGTCTTGCAACTAATGCAGCAGCCGCCGACTAGATTTTCCCCCGAACACCAAGTAGTCCGCGGTGTATGCTAAGATTTATTTACCGGCGTTTCATTGGCTAACCAATGTGTCAATCATCATTTGAATGGATCACTATTGGCTAAAGTTATTCGGAGGTCAAGGGGGCGGATCCTTTTTATCATTTAAGGGTTGGCATTGGCTTGAACGGCAAAACTAAGCCTCCAATTGGCCAAAAAAGACGTGTCAATCATCAGTTGAATCGATCACTATTGGCTAAAGTTATTCGGAGGTCAAGGGGCGGATCCTTTTTATAATTTACAGGCTGGCATTGGCTTAAACGGCAAAACAAAGCCTGCAATTGGCCGAAAAAGATGAATGCGTATAGCACGTGGCTGACGGCATACAGAAAGCATTTTTTTACTATTTTGTATTTGTAAATATTTTATTCTCCTGGATTTACTAAACTCACAGATATAAGAGGACCACGGCTGCACATTATTATGAACACAACGACTTCGGTGAGCTATTCTGGCTATATATATTATCCCTGTATCTTGTTTCAGACTGAACTCGATGTTCTGTGATAAGCGGTGCAGATAATGGATGGAATGGAGGGTCTATTTTTAAATTAAACTCAATTCCAAGTTTTTATTGTCATATGCACAGTAAAGTTGCGAGCGAAAAATAAAATAGAAACTAAGGAATGGTTGGCATTTCTTGAATCCCAAGACTTTAACCTTCCGAATGATGGAACGATGCATTTGAGTGACATCGTACGGACACCGCATCCGCACGTGTTCTCGACACGTATTTGCGTCTTTGCAAGCTTTGGGAATGTTAAGGGGGTAATAAGTTGGACTGAACTATCTGACTGTTTTGTCGACGTTCCCATTGTAGCGCCTTATAATCCGGTGCGTCTTCTGTATGTCAAAAATAGGACCAAAAACAATTTTTTTCGGGGTGCGCCCTATAACCCGGTGCGCCTTATAGTGCGGAAAATACGGTAATTAGAATAGGTTTCTATCCCCCTCTATGCGTCAGTTTCACCCTACGATCGCCATTTTAAATCGGATTCACGTGGTATCCCGAGGGTCTTCTGTATTTGTGTGTCTCGGGGTCCTAAACTTATGTACCAATTGACCCCGATGTCGCTTCTTGTTCTCGCCGGCTCTTTAATAGGCGAGAAAGTCCGCCTGGAAATCTTTCACATCTGTAAAACAGCACGGCTGGATTCTGTCTTCTCCGGCGGGCTCCTCGTTTTGTGGCCTGTTAAAGAGCAGACCACCCGGGTGGCGTAATCCGGGATCCCCGCGGGCCTCGTCCCGTACTTAAAGACATACGAGCGCTAATGTTGACGGCAATGTTTCCCTGTAATTTTCCAGGGGTCTGAGCGTTCGCACAAAGTCGGTGAGTAACGCTTGAAACAACAGTGAGCAACAGCAATCCCAAGTGTGGCAACTAAGTCATTATCAAACATGTCCAAAACTCCAAGACATCAAGTTACCGTAATTTCCGCACTATAAGGCGCACCTAAAAGTCTTATTTTTTTTCAAAAGCTGACCATGCGCCTTATAATACAGTGCGCTTTATATATGGCTCAATATTAAATCGCAAAGTCTTGCAACTTACGCAACAGCCGCCGACTCGATTTTCCCCCCGAACGTGGAGTAGTCCGCGGTGTATGCTGGGATTTATATACCGGCGTTTCATTGGGTAACCAATGTGTCAATCATCATTTGAATCGATCGCTATTGGCTAAAGTTATTCGGAGCCTCGGATAGGCTAGAGGGCCGAAACAAACCCTGCAATTGGCCGAAAAAGATGTGTCAATCATCCGTTAAATTGATCGCTATTGGCTGAAGTTATTCGGAGCCTCGGATTGCCTAGAGGGCCAAAACAAACCCTGCAATTGGCCGAAAAAGATGTGTCAATCATCCGTTAAATCGAACGCTATTGGCTGAAGTTATTCGGAGCCTCGGATAGGCTAGAGGGCCAAAACAAACCCTGCGATTGGCCGAAAAAGAATAGCAAGCTTGCTAAACTACGCCATAAAGAAACATGTTTCATTAGTCTGTATTTGTAAACATTTGACTCTCCTGGATTTACTACACTCACGGTTGTAAGAAGACCATGATTGCGTATCATTATTGAACGTGAGAACTTAGGTGAGCTATGCGGCTTTATATTTTCCCGGTATCTTGTTTTAGAACGATCTTGATGTTGCTGTGATGAGTTGAGTGAATTAAACTCAATTCCAAGTGTTTGTTGTCATATGCACAGTAAAGTTGCGAGCGAAAAAGAAAATAGAAACTAGGGAATGGTTGGCATTTCTTGAATCCCAAGACTTTAACCTTCCGAATGATATTTGAAATGATGCATTTGAGTGACATCGTACGGACACCGCATCCGCACGTGTCTACGACACGTATTTGCGTCTTTGCAAGCTTTGGGGATGTTAAGGGGGTAATAAGTTGGACTGAACCATCTGACTGTTTTGTCGACGTTCCCATTGTAGCGCCTTATAATCCGGTGCGCCTTATCTATGGAAGATATAGGACCAAAAACAATTTTTTGGGGGTGCATCCTATAACCCGGTGCGCCCTATAGTGCGGAAAATACGGTACATTGTGCTGAGTTTCTGGCAATGCAAAATTATTTTTCTCTTTTGAATGAATTGACTCATGTACTATTGCAAAAGTTGTACGGCCTACAAACCTTTCACAAGATTTCCATTTCTTTTTTTTCCTGGTATCTTTTGTTGCATAATACTAACATTTTTCGGGGCTTATTGAGTCGGTTGCACGATACAGAACTGTATTTAATTATATTTTTTAGTGGAAGTTCAAAGTTGGCAACAAGATTGACTTGATAGAATTGGAAATTATTTGAATGCAACACAAACTTCTTCTTTTTCCCCTGTTTTTTTTTTTTAATTCCTTTTAAAAAAAGTCTTATTGTATTTATTTTTTCCCAGCTGTTACTTTTTTCTTGCTTTTTTGTTCTCTATGTTTTCCTTTTATTTGTTTCTTTTCTTTATTTCAAGCTTTTTTTTCTGAAATGTTCCTGCTTTTTTTCTCTTTTTCTCTCCTTTTGTTTCTTTTTTTCCCAGCTCTTCACTACTTTTTCATTTTGGTATTTTTTTATTTTTTGTTCTATTGCCCCCCGGCCCCCCTATCCTTTAAGTCATTTTGTGCATAATTTTAGATAATATTTGGTCGTTTAGAGATTAACCAAGCAAAAACAACCTGAAGAGCCGTTTGGGACCCAAAAGAGCCGGTTCTATTTAATGAGCCGAGCTGAAGAAGCCGGTTCTCAAAAAACACTAAAAATTCAAAGTTACTGTAACTTTAAATGAATGTTCACTCAAAAAAAAACAAGACCATTGTTTTTGCCTTGAGTAGTTTGCATCCGCAAACTGGATGAGCTGATGCTGGGAGTGAGTTGTTGCAAATAAAACTTGTATCTCAAAATTTTCGTTTTTAGAGGTGCTCGTATAAGGAGGTACCACGGTACTTTGAGACTAAGTGACTGTTGATGATACGTAATAATTGTACACTAAAAAATTAAAGTTACTGTAACTTAAAATGAATGCTCACTCAAAAAACAAGACCATTGTTTTTGCCTGAAGTAGTTTGCATCCGCAAACTGGATGAGCTGATGCTGGAAGTGAGTTGTTGCGGATAAAACTTACGTAATAATTGTACACTAAAAAATTAAAGTTACTGTAACTTTAAATTAATGTCCACTCAAAAAAACAAGACCATTGAGTGAGTTGCAGATAAAACTTGTATCTCAAAATTCTTGTTTTTAGAGGTGCTCGTATAAGGAGGTGCCACGGTACTGTTTTATAGTAACACACTAAGCACAGGTTGTCAATGAAGCCCCGCTCAACTGGAGGACAAACTAAAATCAACGAGGCTTGCCAGGGCCCCCCCAAAAAGGTGAGAAATCCTCCCCTTCGTGAGGACAGGCCGTCTTTGTTTTGCCTCGGAAGTTATCGAGACCCAGCCAGCGTGAAAATGGCCGATGGCGCGACGGGACACGGAGGCCTTGTTGGAAGGCAAAGACGAGAAGAAGCAGAACTTCGCCGACGTGCGGGAAAAAAAAGAGGTGAGGACGAGCTAATGAGGTCACGATGGACTAACAAGGACTAACGAGAGAGCGCGTCGGCATCGCTAGCACGTTTGGGAAAAAGTGAGACTCGGAAGCCGGGACCATCTGTGCTCTGCCAGCGTCACTCGTCGAGTTTCCTGTCGACGGTCAAATGAATAGATGCCAGCGCTAAGCCACGCCCACTAGAGTTACGGGATCCATGTATCACACGCAGTGCAAATAGAGCGGCTGAAACAACAGCGAGCTACTCTTTAGTTGCTATTGCTGTATCATTTCTTATTATTATCAGTGTCTGAAACTCATGACAAAAACTTATCGGACATATTTCACAACTTGAAACACAATAAGACGACTCATCGCAAAAAACTGGATATTGCAAAGTATTAAGGATTGTTAATGAGAATACAGTGGGACCTCGCTAACCCTCTAACCCAGGGGTGTCAAACATGCGGCCCGGGGGCCAGATCAGGCCCGCTAAGGGATTGAATCCGGCCCGCGAGACAACGCTCAGTGAAGCGCAAGAGAAAAACGAGCTGTAGGTTGAAATATGTCCACTTGATGTTGCCAAAGCCAGGTGCCTCTCACAAAGACGGTGGACTTGTATTTCTCTCTCTCTCTCTATCTCTTGCTCTCTCTCTCTCTTTTTTCCCCTCCCTTTTCTCTCTATTGCTGCCTCTCTCTTTCACTTTCTGTGTCTCTCTTTGTCTCTTTCTTTGTTTCTCTTTGTCTCTTTCTCTCTCTGTCTTTTTACCTTATTTTGCTCTCTCTTTCATTTTTCATTCTCTCTCTCTTGTTTCTCTTTCTCTCTCTCTTGCTTTCCCATTATCTCCTTCTCCCATTCTCTCTTTCTCTCCTTCTTTTTTCTCTCCTCTCTTTCTATTTCTCTTTGGATATTTTTCTTTCCCTCTCTTTCTTTCCCCCTCCCTCATTATTTGTCTTTATCTCTTGTTTCTCACGTTTCACGTTCTCTCTCTCTCTTTTTTCTCTTTTTCTTTCTCTCTCCCTTTCTCTCTTTCTTTGTCCCACCCCCTTTTTCTCTCCTTTGCTTTGTCTTATTTCTTTCTCTTTAATCTACTCGTCCGGCCCCCGAGAGAATGTTTGTTCTATCCTGTGGCCCCTGAGGTAAATTGAGTTTGACACCCCTGCTCTAACCCTAACCCTAAACCCTAACCCTAACCCTACTTCGTGGTTCGACGTTGGTTTTTTTTTAAGGGGCGTCGCCACTTCGCAGACTTTCACTTTTTTCGGGTGGTTTTGGTCCCCATTAACGGAGTCTAAAAAATAATAATTAAAAACAAACAAAAAAATATATATATATCTCATCTAATCAGCCGTACCGCTTATCCTCATTAGGGTCGCGGGGGGGCTGGAGCCCATCCCAGCCATCTCCGGGCAGTGGGCAGGGGACACCCTGAACTGGTTGCCAGCCAATCGCAGGGCACACAGGGACAGACAACTCATTCGCTCATTCACACTTAGGGACAATTTGGACCGGCCAATTCACCTGAAATGCATGTTTTTGGAACGTGGGAGGAAACCGGAGTGCCCGGAGGAAACCCACGCAAGCACGGGGAGAGCATACAAACTCCGCACAGGAAGTCTGGAGCTGGATTTGAACCCACGACAGGTTCCCATGACATGAACTGTGCCGCACAAGCCCTAACCACTGCCCCGCCGTGCTACCAAAATATATATATATTTTATGATGATACTTTGTCACCTGTTAAGATCTGGAACAGGAGGAGGACCCAGATGCGTGATGTTTCTCAAACAAGCTTTATTTTACGGGAAATGGGGCAGTCATGCACATTAACCCAAATGCTAGTGATTCGGGGATCGTTGGGTGGAAGACGTAAAGCAGCAGTCTGGCGTGGAATGACAGGAAGCCAGAGGCCGACGAGATCGATACCAATTGCACCAGCTGATATCGGACAGATGGGGTCGATACCAGACAGGACAGGACAGACAGGATTGACACCAGGCACTGGAGACTGGAGTCCGATAACAAGAGGACGAGATAGACGGAAACGATACCAGACACCGGAGATCGAAATCAAACAGGACAAACTAGACGGGAACGCTACCAGACACTGGAAAACACTAACAAATACAACAAAATAGCCGGGAACAAAACTGGAGATCGATATTAAACTGGACAAAAAAGACGGGAACAATACAGGGCAGGAAACACAAGCAGGAAACCCACGTCTTTCGGGTGCAGAGGTTCGTTGACTGACTGACAAAAGGTGAGTGAGAGCACTGAGCTTATATAGGAGGGAAGCCAATCAGTCAACGAGCCGCAGCTGGAGCCAAACGGGCGGGGCCCATTGGGCGCCATGGGCAACCGTGACAGTTGCCAACAAGTAGCATAATGGAAAACTGCATTACCTTCCTTTAGCGCAGGGGTAGGTAACATATGTCTCGCGTGCCATATAAGGCTCTTTTCATGAGTACATATGTTTTTGAGAAAAAGTGATAAATACAATTATTATTATTATTGTTGTAGTATCATTTTAGATTAAATAATAATCTAATTTAAGGTGAGGACGAGCTAATGAGGTCACGATGGAGTAACGGGGACTAACGAGAGAGTGCGTCGGCATCGCTCGCACGTTTGGAAAAAAGTGAGATTCGGAAGCCGGGACCATCTGTGCTCTACGAGCGTCACTCATCGGGTTTGCTGTCGACGGGAAAAAAATAGATTGGCGCTGAAAAATTTGATTTTGTCTGGTGAGGGGGTTTGGCGGTTTTCTTAAATAATAATAATAATAACAATATATTTAAATATACTGTATGTACTAATAATAGCTATTATGGGTCAGAAAGGTCCCCAATACCTGCTGTAATGGGTCGAGGAGTCCAAGTATGTTGGCGATAGAAAGCGTCTTTCTCTAACTTTTGGTTCTTTTATCAGTCAAGAGCGTTCTGTTGTCATGATGCCATTTAGGCGAAACTTGAAATTGAAAAAGCTGTTTTACGTAGGTTTCCAACTGCAACTTCATTTGACGGACAGGCAGATTAGGGGAGGTGTCACGGTTGCCAAGGCGCCCAATTGGCCCCGCCCGTGTGGGGCCTGCTTGTTGACGGATTGGCTTCTCTTCTATTTAAGCTCAGTGGTCTCACATACCCTTTGTCAGTCCGTCAAAGAACCTCTGCCCCGCAAGACGTGGGTTTTGACTCGGTCCCGTTTCCTGTTGGTATGTTCTTTCCGGTATGGTCCCGTTTAGTTTGTCCTGTTCAATTTCTATATCCTATCTGTCCCGTCCTGTCCGGTATCGACCCCTTCCGTCCGATATCTGCTCGGGCAATTGGTATCGATCCCGTCGGCCTCTGGCTTCCTATCATTCCACGCCAGACTGCTGCCTAACGTGCATGACTCCCCATTTCCCGTACAATAAAGGCTTGTGTGAGAAACGTCTCGCATTTGGATCCTGCTCCTGTTCCGGTTCTTGACAGGAGGGGTGACTGTTTAGAACACAGGTGTCAAACAGGCGGCCCGCAGGCCAAATCAGGCCCGCTAGGGGATTGAATCCGCGCCGCGAGACAACAACCAGAGAAGCGCAAGAGAAAAACAAGCTGCAGGTTGAAATATGTCATCTTGCTGTTGACAAAAACACTGTACTTATATTTATTTATTTCTCTCTCTCTCTCAATCTCTCTCTTTTCCACCCATTTTCTCCCATTTTGTCTCCGTCTCTTTCACTCTCCGTGTCTCTCTTTTTCTCTTATTTTGCTCTAATTTCCTTTTTTCTTTTTCTCTTTCTCTCTTCCTACCCTTTGCGCTTTCTTTTCTCTTTTCTCTCCTTCCGTCTTTCTATTTCTCTTTGGATTTCTTTCTTCCTCTCCCTTTCTTTCCCCCTCTCTCTTTCGTTTCTCACGCGCTCTCCTTTTCTCTCTTTCTCTTTCTTTGTCCTGGCCTCTCTCCTTTTCCATCCCTCTTTCTCTTACTTCTTTATCTTTCTTTTTCTTTCTTTTTAATCTACTAGTCCGGCCCCCGACAGAATGTTTGTTCTATCGTGTGGCCCCCCGATTTAAAATGAGTTTGACACCCCTGGTTTAGACAATCAGCATACATAACACAATGCACGATGAAAAGCCGTAACGTAGCAAAACAGTGATGAGTAAACTGCAATAGATCAAGGGATTACTGCTTTGGCATACAGGATTTCCTTTGGCGTACAGGATTGGAAAGGCTGGCATGTGGCCCTCGTGCCATACTTTTACCCACCCCTATGCTAGCGCAACCTGCTAAAACCAAATAATAAAAATTTTGCCGGACAACGATCTACAGCTGTTGTAATACTGACCTGTATGAATGCGCAGGTGGACCTTGAGGTGATGCGAGGTCCGAAAGGTCTTCCCGCAGTAGGGACAATCTTTGGAGGCCGAACCAAGGGGGCGCTCTCGATGCTGCGATGCCGGTGGCGGTGGGATGCTAATGGCCGCCTTGGCCGCTGCAGAAGCCGCCTCGTCCCCGGCATCTGGAAAGAGAACAGAGGATCGTTGGTGCTGACACATCCAATCGTAATATTGTCAACTTCATGGGTTTTTACACCTTTTTCATGGCCAAACTCAAGCACTTTTAAGGCCAATTTTATCACATTTTCCAGTACTTTCAACGGAAATAATCCAGCGTGTCAGGACCAAAACAGAAACAGGACCCATTTGCGTGACGTTTACCACAAGTTTTAATGAAAGAAAGAGGAAGAGCTGCGCCCCACGATCCGGTGTTAGCATCTTGATTATCCTCAAAATGTTTGGAGGCTGACTCCCCATTGGTGTGTGAGTGTGTGTGAATGGGTACGTGTGAAGCACATTGTAAAGCGCTTTGACATGTCTTCATTGACTTGAAAAGCGCTATAGAAATGCAGATCAGTTAACGTTTAGCATCTTGATTATCCTCAAAACGTTTGGAGGCTGACTCCCTATTGGTGTGTGAGTGTGTGTGAATGGGTATGTGTGAAGCACATTGTAAAGCGCTTTGGGAGGTCTTCATTAACTTGAATAGCGCTAGAGAAATGCAGACTATTTACCATTTACAAGAGACTAAAAACGTCCATATTCTCCTTCAAGAACAGCATTCCATTTATTTTGCGTTGGTCTTGATTGGGATTTTAGGGAAATTTTAGAGGAATTTTAAAGGGTTAAAGCTAACTAATTGAAGTGTCAATGCTTAAGGCACAGGTGTCAAACAGGCGACCCGTGAGTAAGTGATTGAATCCGGCCCGCGAGACAACACTCAGAGAAGCGCAGGAGAAAAACAAGCTGCAGGTTGAAATTTGTCAACTTGATGTTGCCAAAGCCAGGTGCCTTGAACAAAGACACTATACTTGTATTCATTTCTCTCTCTCTCTCTCTCTCTGTCTTTTCCACCACTTTTCTCCCACTCTGTTTCTGTCTCTTTCACTCTTTGTGTCTCTCTTTTTCTCTTCCTTTGTTGCTCTTTGTCTCTTTTGCTCTAACTTTCTTTTTTCCTTTTCTCTCTCTCTCTTTATACCCTTTGAGCATTCTTTTCTCTACTTCTGTCTTTCTATTTCTCTTTGGATTTCTTTCTTCCTCTCCCTTTCTTTTCCCCCTCTCTCCCGACTTTTTCTTTTTTGTTTCTCTTGCTCTCTCCCTCACTCTCTTTTTCTTTCTTTGTCCCGCCCTCTCTCCTTTTCCCTCCCTTGTTCTCTTATTTCTTTCTCTCTTTTTCTTTCTCTCTAATCTACTAGTCCGGCCCCCGACAGAATGTTTGTTCTATCGTGTGGCCCCCGAGTTAAAATGAGTTTGACACCCCTGGCTTAAGGGGTGAGTAGCTGTGACTACCTTAGCAACTGACACTACGGACCAACTTTAACAACTAGCATTTGCTTTCATGTTGCTAAATTAAAACATTGGTCAGTTGAAAATTAATCTCATTTTATCTCGTTAGCTGCACCGCTTATCCTCAGTAGGGTCGCGGGGGTGCTGGAGCCCATCCCAGCAATCATCGGGCAGTGGGCAGGGGACACCCTGAACTGGTTGCCAGCCAATCGCAGGGCACACATGGACGGACAACTCGCTCGCTCATTCACACCAAGGGACATGCATGTCTTTGGAATGGAGGAAACCGGAGTGCCCGGAGGACACCCACGCAAGCACGAGGAGAACATGCAAACTCCACACAGGAAGTCCGGTAGCTGGATTTGAAACCACACGCGCTAACCACTGCGCCGCCGTGCAGTTGAAAAATGAATGAAAGACAAAAAAACTTTAAAATTTGAAATCCATCAATTTTCAAGACGACAAACGTAAAGTGACTCTTCCCGTTTACGGTTCCAGCCTCCGCCAATCAGGAACAATGGCGACATACAGAAATAGATTGGCCTGTGTCAGCAGCGGCAGATTTTTCTCGGCGCCGCCGCCAGCTGATTGTGACAGCTCGCTGTCACAGATATGACGGGGTGATAACGCTTTTGACCGAGCGCGCTCCCCCCCAAAAATATGATGATGCTAGCGCTTTGCTAGCGCGTCTGTTATCCCCGACGCCATCGTTGCCGGCGAGGTGAGAGCGAGCCGCGTTACGCCGCCCGTTTTCTGATGTGCTGACAGGCGGTGCGAAGAAGGCGGGACGGAAATCAATCGGCGCTCAATTAAAAGTACTCGACGAGTGCTTAACGGATGCTCGCCTTCAAAAAAACGGAAAAAAAACCCCAAAACCCAAGACGAGTCATTGATAATGATCAGAATTTGCATAAACTGAAAACTGCTCAATTGACAATTTTGAGATACAGTGGTACCTTTTACGAATATTTTGGAACCCGACTAAAATCTACCTCATTGGACGATCAGTTTTCCAGTATCCGAAGTCAGGCCACCACTAAGGGTTCGCGCAATTACGCACCTAGGCAATAAAACGATAACGATCGTTATCTTTTTGCCGCGATAAGAAAGAAAAACATTCGATAAAAGTCGATATAATTGAAGCGTTATCACACCACCCAAGCGCCGGAGAAAATGGGGGCGCTAATGCTATGAAAACGCAAATTCCAGACTTGTCATGATTACCGTATTTTCCGCACTACAAGGCGCACCGGGTTATAGGGCGCACCCCGAAAAAAAAGTTTTTTGTCCTATTTTTGACATACATAAGACGCACCGGATTATAAGGCGCTACAATGGGAACGTGGACAAAACAGTCAGATAGTTCAGTCCAACTTATTACCCCCTACACATTCCGAAAGATTGCAAAGACGCAATTACGTGTCGAGAACACGTGCGGATGCGGTGTCCGTACGATGTCACTCAAATGCATCGTTCCATCGTTCGGAAGGTTAAAGTCTTGGGATTCAAGAAATGCCAACCATTCCTTAGTTTCTATTTTCTTTTTCGCTCGCAACTTTACTGTATATATGACAATAAACACTTGGAATTGAGTTTAATTTAAAAATAGACACTCCATTCCATCCATTATCTGCACCGCTTATCACAGAAACATCGAGTTCACTCTGAAACAAGATACAGGGATAATATATATAGCCAGAGTAGCTCACCAAAGTCGTTGTGTTCATAATAATGTGCAGCCGTGGTCCTCTTATATCCGTGAGTTTAGTAAATCCAGGAGAATAAAATATTTACAAAAACAAAATAGTAAAAAAATGCTTTCTGTATGCCGTCAGCCACGTGCTATACGCATTCATCTTTTTCGGCCAATTGCAGGCTTTGTTTTGCCGTTCAAGCCAATGCCAGCCTGTAAATGATAAAAAGGATCCGCCCCTTGACCTCCGAATAACTTTCGCCAAGAGTGATCGATTCAACTGATGATTGACACGTCTTTTTTGGCCAATTGCAGGCTTTGTTTTGCCGTTTAAGCCAATGCCAGCCTGTAAATGATAAAAAGGATCCTCCCCTTGACATCTGAATAACTTTAGCCAATAGTGATCCATTCAAATGATGATTGACACATTGGTTAGCCAATGAAACGCCAGTAAATAAATCCCAGCATACACCGCGGACTACTTGGCATTCGGGGGAAAATCGAGTCGGTGGCTGCAAGTTAGTTGCAAGACTTTGCGAATTAATTTTGTTCCATAAATAAGGCGCACTGTATTATAAGGCGCATGGCCAGCTTTTAAAAAAAAATAAAGACTTTTAGGTGCGCCTTATAGTGCAGAAAATACGGTACTCATGACTTTCACGTGTGCCCGCTCGTTTGGCGCCAGCTGCTGCTAGCTACCCTATTGGTACCCTGTCCTACTTAAGCCACTCGCCTGCTGTCAGTCCGTCAGCGAACCTGTTTTCACAAGGCAAGCATTTTTGACTCTGACTCCCCTCTGTCCCGCTTTGTCACCCGTTTTCCACCCGTCCGTTCCTGATTTCCCTATTTGTCTCCTGCTACGATCCGTTTTTTGACCCCGACCACGTTCTGATCTCCTGTCCCGGCTAACGACCTATTTTTGAATCCCAACCATGTTCCAATCTCCCGTCCCGGTTTACAACCCGTTTTTGACCCCGACCATGTTCTGCGCTCCTGTCCCGGCTAATGACATGTTTTTCCGTCTAACTAAGCTATGATCTCCCGCTCCGGAAGATCCACTTCCGCATTCGGAACACGCTCCGATCACGTGAGTGGCTTGCTTCCTGCGCCTAGAGAGCACCGACTCGCTGCCCCTGACTTTCCTCAATATTTCAATAAACTTGTGAGTAAACGTTAAGTGATGGGGTCTACCATTTGTGCTGGTTTTGACAAGACTAACATTCAGGAGACTAAGGTGGTGGCAGGGCCAATTATTACTCAGAAACGGCGAGAGCACGCCTCACACAGAGTAATAGGGGAATAACAACAACAACTTCAAAATTAACAAAAAATACCCAAATGATAACACTGGCATACCCTTAAGAGTCAGACAGGAGAGGTCCTTCAGTTGTTTGGGGGTATTTTGGAAACGGAGAGTATGATAAAAATGGTATCATTCCCGTTTATCTTGTCCCATTTGATATCGGTCTCCAGTCTCTAGTGTCTGGTATCGATCCCATCTGTCTCGCCCTGTCTGATACCTTGCTACAATCTCCAGTATCGGGTACCGATCGCGTCTGTCTTGTCCTGTCTGATATCTGTCTCCAGTCTCCTGTATCTGATATCAATCCTGTCTGTCCCGTTCTGTCTGGTATCTACCCCGTCTGTCCGGTATCTGCTCATGTATCTGGTATCAAGCTTGTCTGTCCCGTCCTGTCCAGTATCGACCCCATCTGTCCGGTATCTGCTCGTGTGACTGGTATCGATCTCTCTGCCTCTGGATTCCTTTCGTTCCACGCCAGACTGCTGCGTTTGTGTTAACGTGCATGACTGCCCCATTCTCATAAAATAAAGCTTGTGTGAGAAATATTACGCATTTGGGTCCTCCTCCTGTTCTGGTCCTGACCATTTTAAAATTACTTTGTGTGACAAACTGTATAGAACATGCTAGCAGATGTTTGTACAAATATTCATGTAAGTTGACTTTTACTTTAGACTCTGTTCCTTTACCCTACTTGGGAAAGTGACGGAAATTTCCGTTTTCCAAAACTTCCGGTTCCGTAATATTCCAGTAATATCGGCTTTAAGTGAGTTCAGGCGTAGAAAAAAAATCTGCATTTGGAAAAATGGATGTATCGAACCAGATTTTACTTATCCTTTTGTCTTTTTTTTGCACTCAAAAACAATATTCACTTGCTGTTTAAGTTCCACCGGATGCTAACGTTAGCATAGTGCTAAATCTCCTGCCCGCTGCTTTCAATAAATAGCAGCTTACATACTTCGACGGAGCTTTTATCGTCGCCGGCGACTTTAATCGGGCATGTTTAAGGACTGTACTTCCCAAATCCATTCAAAACGTGGACTGAGCCATTCGGGAAAAAACACTGGACCGTGTGTACAGTAAGATGAAACATCTAGTTGGATCCGGCCATCTCTGTCTGTGCCTCACCCCCTCATACGACCCCCCCTCCAGAGGAAAACAAAGCCTATACAACAAAGACAGTTAAAACATCTTCTTTGTTCCTTTATCTCTTTGTTTTCCTTATGCTCACTGTAAAATGTGGACCTAGAGTGCCATGTCCAATTTCGTTGTCACAATATATATCCCATGTTGTAACAATGACAATAAAGGTATATTCTATTCTATTCTAAAATCAAATTTCTCACAATTTATTTTCCGTTATTACCAAATGAAAACAAAAGCATTCAAGTCCCGTCACGAGTTGCCGGTGCAGACTTGAACTGGCTAACGTTCCGCCTTGAATTAAAAAAAAAAACGATGATTTGATAAAAAATGGCCGCCGCTTCCTCCGAACAATACGGTTTCTTTTTTTTGAATGCGGCACGCTCGCTTGCTTGCTGGTGGACAGAAAAGAAAGCGTCAAGTCAGCAGGTCACACACAATAAGGCGGACAAAACGCAGCAGCATCCCCCCCCCAAAAAATTTTGATGGAAGTGGGGGTACTCTGCAACAAAAACATGCCCTTTTCATTCTTTAAGGAATGCAAGGTGTGCATATGAAAACAAGATAGAAGATCAGTTCAGTTCTGGGATTCTGGACCGAAATTTGGTTTAGGAGATCTGTAGTTGCTTATATACAGTACTAGCTCAGGGGTCGGAAACCTAAGGCCTGCGCACCACATATGCAATGTTCCCTGTGATTTTCCTCGGGTCTGAGCGTTCACACAAAGTCGGTGAGTAACGCTTGAAACAACAGTGAGCAACGGCAATCCAAAGTGTGGCAACTAAATCATTATCAAACATGTCCAAAGTTTCCGGCAATGTGACTCAGCTGTGCCTGCTCCTTTGTCGCCAACGGCCGCGGGTTCTGATTGGCTCCCTGTCAGTATTTGAACGCAGTCCTGTCTGTCCCCTTTTGTCAGTCTGTCTGCGAACCTCAAGGAACACTAGGCAAGCCTTTTTTTGACCCTGATCACACCTGTCCCATTTCTTTGCTCCCGTCTGTCTCCGGCTTCAAACCGTTTTTGATCCTGACCATGTCTGTTCTCCCGTCTCGGGATTCAACCTCTTTTTGTCCCTGACTACGGTTCCTCTCCTATTTTGGTTTACGACTCGCTTACGACCACGTTTTTGCTCTTTTCTGCTTTTTTCCGTCCCTGACACCGCCATCGCTCGCCACAGAAGAGACACTTCTGCGTTTGGAGCACAGTCCTAGTACCAGAGCAACCAGCAAACACCGGATCGTGGCCGCAGCCCTTTCTCTTTCCTCCAATAAAACTTGAGAGAAACGCAATGTAAGTGGGTCTTGTTTCCGTTCTGGTCCTTACATCGTCATTATATTTTTCAAACATTTTTGACTTTTTGAGTTTTCCCTTGCCCTCATGTAGGGTGTAGATCAGGGGATTGTGTCATAATAGTCTGTAGTCTGTATTAGTCTTTGGTCTGTGCAGCCCTTTGAGACTCCTTGTGATTAAGGGCGTCACAAATAAACATGACTTGACTTGAGGTTTTTGAGTCTTTCCTTGCCCTCATGTAGGTTTTAGATCAGGGGATTGTGTCATAATAGTCTGTAGTTTGCAATAGTCTGTGGTCTGTGCAGCCCTTTGAGACTCCTTGTGATTAAGGGCGTCACAAATAAACAGGACTTGACTTGAGGTTTTTGAGTTTTTCCTTGCCCTCATGTAGGTTTTAGATCAGGGGATTGTGTCATAATAGTCTGTAGTTTGCAATAGTCTGTGGTCTGTGCAGCCCTTTGAGACTCCTTGTGATTAAGGGCGTCACAAATAAACAGGACTTGACTTGAGGTTTTTGAGTTTTTCCTTGCCCTCATGTAGGTTTTAGATCAGGGGGTGATGGAATAATAATCTGTAGTTTGCAATAGTCTGTGGTCTGTGAAGCCCTTTGAGACTCCTTGTGATTAAGGGCGTCACAAATAAACATGACTTGACTAGAGGTTTTTGAGTCTTTCCTTGCACTCATGTAGGTTTTAGATCGGGGATGATGTCATAATTGTCTGTAGTTTGCAATAGTCTGTGCAGCCCTTTGAGACTCTTTGTGATTAAGGGCGTCACAAATAAACATGACTTGACTTGAGGTTTTTGAGTTTTTCCTTGCCCTAATGTAGGTTTTAGATCAGGGGATGATGTATTAATAGTCTGTAGTTTGCAAAAGTCTGTGGTCTGTGCAGCCCTTTGAGACTCCTTGTGATTAAGGGCGTCATAAATAAGCAGAAAACGTCCCTTTTCCATAAACTGATTGAATAGAAAATCCCTTATAGGTAAACTCGTGCACGTGTCAGTGCATGTCTTTAATCAGCGGGCCGATCCGTCGCTTTTAATGTTGCCGCTCCAATTACTGTAAAAGTCACGGCGCGGCACATAACCACAAATATTGACACTTTATTGCACAACACATTTATGACATTTTGAAGGTCAGCCGCTATACGAGCCCTCATCCCTCACGCGGCGGCGGCGGGCCGGACCCTGGAATCTTCCGGCGTTATCGATCCGCCGCCTGTTTCTTGTCTATGCAAAGCGGGCGAAGCGTCGGAAGCGTTAGCGCGCTATATAGCCGGCTAGCGTCTCGTTAAAGGTCGAGCCACGTCTGGCAGGGACTCATCAGATAAGACGTGTTTGCGCGGACATTGAAAATGTTGACTGACTGTCTGATTAGCGTAGCGCAAATATGCCAAAGAGCAACATCCGACGCGCACATCCGGAAGATGGATTTCAAATAGCTGTCGACCTGACGCCCGCTCGTTGGCATTTGCTGCTTTCAAATAAATACATCTCATAGACCTTTTCAAATGATTACAATACGTACCAGATAGCAGTACGACAGTAGCTTTCTTAAACTTTGGATGCTAACTAATCAGAGTCAAATCTAGAGTAGATCCCTGGGTAGCAGCATCCCCATCTTACGATATTTTTACTCGACATTGTCGATTGAGGTGTTTTTTCAGCCCCTCGTTATGACAATTTCAACATCATCAACACATTATTTAGGGTGGGGTGTCAAGAACAGAACGGAGACAGGACCCACTTGCATTGAGTTTCTGTTGGGTCTAAAAACGACCATTCACATTTGGGAGAGCTATAAAAATTGGCTAATGCTAGAAAATACACCAGGCATGAGACTTTTGAGTTTTCTTAACAACTGCAGTTGGAGAAAGAAAGGTCAGAAGAGCAAGGATTTTACCTGCTTTCAGCTCGCTAGCCCAACTCTTTCTGAAGACCTCCCCCCTTCTGCGCTGTGTTTTATTGAGGTGACAAGGGTGGAACAGTACTGAGACAAAGAGAAAAGACCACAGACCACCCCCCCTGGACACGTAAACAAAGACAGGAAGACTAGGTAACACCATGAGGGAGCAGGAAACTTATTAGAAATACACACCTTGAGCAAATAAGGTTAAGCCTACTTTACAGTTTCTCACAAGTTTTATTGGAAGAAAGAGAAAGGGTTGCGCACACGATCCGGTGATTGCTGGATGCGGGAAGAAGGTAGCACTGAAGTGGATCTTCCGTGGCCGATGATGGCGGTGTCGGGAACGGAACACGGGTCAGTAGCCGGGGCAGGAGAGCAAAAACGTGGTCGGGGTCGAAAGCGAGTCGGAAGCAAGGAAAGGAGAGTAGACGTGGTCGGGACAAAAAGAGGTCGAACGCCTGGACGGGAGAGTAGACGTGGTCAGGATCAAAAATGGGTCAAAGCCGGGGGACAGATGGGAGCAAAAAACAGGACAGGTGGGAGTCAGGGTTGAAAAAGGCTTACCTAATGTTAACTGAGGTTCGCAGACGGACTGACCACAGGGGATTAACAGGATTGAGTTTAAATAGTGACAGGAAGCGAATCAGAACCCGTGGCGGGTGGCGCCAAATAAGCGGGCACAGCTTAGTGACATCAGTAATCATGACATGGGGGAGCAAAACTTTTGCGTTTTTTGTATGCAAGACTGCGAAAAAGGTCTCTTAGATGCCTGTTTGCAATTAGTCAACATAATGTAAGATGCTGAACTGCTATTGGCTCGCATCAAGGCCTCCCTTAAATAACAATATGCTATTGGCTTAACTACCTCCCACAATGTCTTTCCTTGTCTCCCGTCAGTTACAAATTTCGTATGCTCCGCTTGCGAGTTACTCAGATACAATACAGGAATTTCTATACTGAATTAGGCTTCTAGAGGTTCCAAGACTTTCAGTGATGCTAAAGCGAGAAGCAAAAACATGATAACCATGGAATCGAATACAAAGATGGGGCATGATAAATAACCCCACAAAGTTGCATTGCCAAATCAATTGATGACCGAAATATTGTTAAAAATGACACAAAAAATCAGGATCAAATAAAAGCAAGCCAAATCATTTTTGTTAATATACTTTTTTTATTAATATATTATACTTAATATAAAAAATTGTTGAAAATCGTAAAAGGGTAGAAAATTGTTGCAATTTTTTTCAATTTTTCCTTTGTTGTATTCGATATTAAATATGTTTGTTAATGATTTTTGGGTGGCTGGGTGTTTTCCTTAACCACTAGAGTCATGGGGGCACCATTTCCTGTGGTGTGTCTTGGGCAAGTACAGCCTAGTGGCACCCATCCCTTAAATAAATGTAACCATGTCATTATTGTAGGAAAATAGAGTGCCGTGTTTTGGGGATGGTGCACATACATTAATATGTCATTAATTAAAAAAAAACAAAAACAATAATAAGCAATTATTGTCAATAGTATATCTATCTGAAGCGATGACATACGTCTGGAAAGAACCGTCCACTTATTTATTGATTAAAACTTTATTTTTTCCCATTGTTCCTAGGGACACAAGGTTACAACAAATTAAGAATTCACAATACAATGAGATAAAATGAGATGCGTTTGGGTCCATTTTCAGTCCATGTTTGATACCAACGCTTTCAAACGTGGAAGCAGATTGGACGTCGGTGTCTGACATCTGTTCCTTCAATCGGGCGTAATTCCCACACATGTACAACGCAAAAAAAAAAAAAAAAAAAAAATATATATATATATATATATATATATATATATATATATATATATATATATATATATATATATATATATATATATTTATATTCCAAACGCGATCTTTAAACAGGGCATTGAAAGCTCTTTCAATGTTAAAAACGCGATGAATTTATCATGTGAGGGAAGAGGAAGCCATGTTTAATTCAAGTGTATCTGATCTGAGAGCAGCTCCTCTCCCCTCTGCCTTGACTGGTGTCACGGCTCCGTAATGGAACATGCCAGAACAAAGGCTCCCGGATCAGATCGGAGCAGAGTTGAACGGGCCATCTGGGAGGCGAGCGGCGTAGCAGTCTCTCTACCGGCTGCCGCTACCAGTTCCACCCCCCACCAGTGTGCACGTGCAAGCGTGCACGAGGGACCCCCGCCGCGGGGACGACTGACTGACTGACTGACAAATATATAAATTGATAACGATCGGCCACACCCGTTTTTCGTAAATGGAGAGGAAGCATCGACAAATGCGGCCTGTTTTTCAATCAGTTCGAAGAACGACACTGTCGACAAAAATTGACGATAGAAATAGTCGACATTGTATTTGGGTGTCAACTGTTTCCACCAAACACGTTTTTCCAACAGAGTGAGGCAACTTACATGATTACAATCTCTGCTGAGAGTCTGTAAAGTAGGCTTAAACGTATTTGCTCAAGGTGTGTATTTCTAATCAATTTGATGCACCCAGCATCCACCCGGAAGAAGAAAGCCACTTCCCACTCCTAGTTTGTGTGTAAACATTCTATACTGTATCTCTAGCATGCTAAGAACTTTTACATTTTTATTGTTTAATATCTCATGCATCCATTTGAATATGGTTCGCATAAAATGTAAAGAAGAAGCGAGCCGTTTCTTTTGAATGAAAGTGGAATAAGAAAGCTTGATTCGGTTGAGAAAATGATCGGAAGGCTTTTTTTCGGCCACTTTTTACCTCCGAGGAGAACCTCCGCCACGGGGGACGACTGACTGACTGACAAATATATAAATTGATAACGATCGGCCACACCCGTTTTACGTAAATGGAGAGAAAGCAACAACAAATGCGGCCTGTTTTTCAATCAGTTCAAAGAACGACATTGTCGACAAAAATTGACGATAGAAATAGTCGACATTGTATTCGGGTGTCAACTGTTTTCACCAAACACGTTTTTCCAACAGAGTGAGGCAACTTACATGATTACAATCTCTGCTGAGAGTCTGTAAAGTAGGCTTAAACGTATTTGCTCAAGGTGTGTATTTCTAAGTTTGATGCACCCAGCATCCACCCGGAAGAAGAAAGCCACTTCCCACTCCTAGTTTGTGTGTAAACATTCTATACTGTATCTCTAGCATGCTAAGAACTTTTACATTTTTATTGTTTAATATCTCATGCATTCATTTGAATATGGTTCGTGTAAAATGTAAAGAAGTGGCGAGCCGTTTCTTTTGAATTAAAGTGGAATAAAAAAGCTTGATGCGGTTGAGAAAATGGTCGGAAGGCTGTTTTTCGGCCACTTTTTACCACCGAGGAGGATCTCTTGAAGCGCATCTTCCAAAAGTAAGTTAAAATCACCTTTTTTTATCTTTTTAGAGCATATTATTTTATGAAATGTTTGTTTTTTGGAAAAAAAACAACACAGGTTACTTAAGCAAGCCTTAAACATACAAAATACAGCACTGAAGCTACTCACGAACAAATTCAAGTTACCAACGATCGTGTTAGTAAGTAGGGCAGCTGACTTGCCTCAATAAGACTAACATTCAAACCAATACGGTTTTGATGACATGCATTGTACATTTTATGTATATTTTGCTACAAAAAAATTTGAAACCTGCAGCCTGAAGAAGAAACGTCGGTTGTTAAAACAAACATCACTTTATTAAAACTGTTGAGGATTGTACTTCTTTTGTACCTTCATAATTTTACCATTTTCATGCCTGACTATCACATATAAACAAAAGAAACCTGGGGATGAGTATAAAGTCACTCTCCTGCCTAATGTGTTCCACCCAGAACTGCTAAAACGAAAGCATCTAGGCGTGGTGGATGATAAAGTATAAGGGCTCTTTGAACTCACTTGTACGATGTTAAAACATACTTAATAAAGAAAATATTTAACTTTCCATTTTTAAAGTAAGAAATCAACTTGATCTTAAATTTAAGAAAACAAAAAATACCGTGTTTTAATGACCATAGGGGGAACTGTGTTAAAAGCTGCAGTCTCAGTTGCTGGTTCTATTTCTGTCATGAAACGGGTCGGGAATCAGGAAGTTGGAACTCATTTGCGTAGACGATCTGTCACTTTAATTGAGAAAGAAACGTTGTCCAACACACAAACGGACCAAAAACAAAAACAAAGCAGGCTCAAAGGCAGGCAAAATTACAATCTAGGCATTACTCAGATCAAACAGGCATGAACAGGTTTTCAACAAGGGTAAACAATGATCTGGCAAAGGGCAGTTCCAAACGGCGCATTTAAGTGCCCATAGGAGTACCGTAGATTCCGGACTATAGGGCGCACCTGATTATAAGCCGCACCCACCACATTTTAAGAGGATAACCGCTTTTGTACTTACACAAGGCGCACCTGTATATACGCCGCATGCGCCCACATTAAAACATGTGACACAATCACAAATTTAACCCCAACCCGACTTTGAGTCCCGCGATTGTAACTGAATATAAAGTACACCGTCCAAAAACCACAGCCGGCAAAATGAACGGAAAATGATACCGGTACTTAAGGTTTGAAGCAGACCTGCAGAGTCCAGGTACCCGTTGAAACTAATCCAAGGAAAAAAAGTCTATATTTCCAAAGGTAAGGGTGGGAAAAATATATATCCACTATTGTCCGCCGAGACAACAGGTCTCACTCACCTTTACCCCACTTCCCGTCAGCCCGCGTTTGCTGCGCCCCTCTTTTTTAATTCGCAAAACATATCAGAATAAGTGTCTCAAATAAATACATTACAAAAATATACAGGTGCAAATACATATTATACATCGGTTACACATATTTACAAAGAAAGATGGTACACCGAGAGAGTCTTCAAAGCTTTAATAATAATATTATAACTTTCATCCCAAACCATGCCTGTGAAGGGTAGCAAAACGCTACTAGCGACACGCTCGCAACACAGTAAACAGCTCAGTTAAAAAAAAAATACCGTACTTGCAGTAATCACAGTAAACCGTCCTCATCTTCCTCCTTATAACTGACGTCATCAAAGTCGTCTTCCCGAGTATGGGAAAGAAACTATGTCATATAGACGTCGTCCCACGCTCCCTTATTCAAAAACACGCTAGCAACACGCTCGCTAAGTAAAGTTTATGTGCAATAGCTCTGTTTCCTTCTTTAACGGACTGCTCGACTGCATTTAGCTTGAACGCTGTGTCATGTGCCTTTCTTTTTGCAATTTGCATGGTGAGGATATTTCTACGCTAATTTAATTTGTGCACAAGCTAAGAAGTTGCAGTTTTCCTCGGCGCATATATTCCACCGGTCTAAATCTTACCTTTTGTACTCGAACGCCGCATGAATTGGCTGCATCACTGAATAAGCTGCAGGGTTGAACGTTTGGGAAAAAAATAGCGGCTTATAGTCCGGAATTTACGGTAATCAGGAGAATGCAGGTCAGCCAGTGTCAAGGGGCGGGGCCAGCTGGGCGCCATGACAACCGTGCAGGACATGACAATTTCTGTATTATACACATACATAGGGCGCACATGGTTATTAGGCACGCGTGTTCTCCGCTAACTCATTTTAGAATCACTCCTCTTTAAAGAAAAACACAAATGAACACGTAGATCTTCCTTAGAGAGCGAAAAAGTAGGCACCCGTTTACTGAAAACACAACACTGAACTTTGGCGCACACTCTCTCCCGCGACACTCGTCGCCCCGCTTTCTGCGCCGACATTTTGTCTGCTTTACAAAGACCTAGACAAGAATACACACGAGCGTATTTAAAAATACAGCGAGAGCAAAACCGAGTTTGGTTGTGGTTGATTTACGTGTCGATAACAAAGCTGAAGATCGGAACCTTTGAATCTGAGACCATGGTACTCGGCCGGAAATGGGTGGCATGCTCCTTACGTTTTATTTTAGCATTTCGGGGTCTTTTTCACGAGTGAGGGTAGGAT
The DNA here is from genome assembly GCF_059441175.1 of Urocampus carinirostris. Taxonomy (NCBI): domain Eukaryota; kingdom Metazoa; phylum Chordata; class Actinopteri; order Syngnathiformes; family Syngnathidae; genus Urocampus; species Urocampus carinirostris. Next base: position 3,265,511 of record NC_142352.1, on the reverse strand, counting down.
GAAACGGGATATCGACAGACAGGTAGGTGCAGCATCTGCTGTCATGGGAACCCTGTACTGGTCCGTAGTGGTAAAGAGGGAGCTGGGTTCTCGATTTACCAGTCCATCTACGTTCTTACTTTCACCTGTGGTCATGAACGTTGGGTTATGACCGAAAGAACACGATCCCGGATACAAGTGGCTGAAATGAGGTGTCTGGGTTTTCCCTCAGAGATAAGGTGAAAAGCTCAGTCATCTGAGAGGGACTCTGTGTAGAACCACTGCTCCTCCGCATTGAGAAGAGCCAGTAGAGGTGGCTCGGGCATCTGATAAGGATGCCTCCTGGTCACCTCCCTCGGGATGTGTTCCGGGCATGTCCCACCGGCAGGAGGACCCCGGGGCGACCCATGAGAGACCATGTCTCTAGGCTGGCCTGGGGACGCTTCGGGATCACGTCGGACGAGCTGGAAGAGGTGGCTGGGGTAAGGGAGACCTGTTGAGGCTGCTGCCCAACCCCGGATAAGCAGAAGATAATGGATGGATGATTGTAAATTACTAACAATTTTAATCATCAGTAGGTGCAGGCAGATAAAACACCCATCCATCCATTATCTGCACCGCTTATCCTCAGTAGGGTCGCGGGGGTGCTGGAGCCCATCCCAACTATCCTCGGGCAGTGGGCAGGGGACACCCTGAACTGGTTGCCAGCCAGTCGCAGGGCACACAGAGACGGACAACTCACTCGCTCACACCTAGGGACAATTCATCCATCCATCCATTATCTGTACCGCTTATCCTCAGTAGGGTCACGGGGGTTCTGGAGCCCATCCCAGCTATCTTCGGGCAGTGGGCAGGGGACACCCTCAACCGGTTGCCAGCCAATTGCAGGGCACACGGGGACAGACAATTCGCTCGATCATTCATACCTAGGGACAATCTGGACCGGCCAATTAACCTGACATGCATGTTTTTGGAATGTGGGAGGAAACCGGAGTGCCCTCAGGAAACCCACGCAAGCATGGGGAGAACATGCAAACTCCAAACAGGAGGTTCGACCTTTAGAACTGTGCCGCACATGCGCTAACCACTGCTCCGCCGTGCTGCTCATGGATAAAACAAATATTTTAAAAAGAGCTGGAAGAAAACTGAGTTGTTATCTTGTGGACTTTTTTGTTCTATCCGTCTAAAACTTCAATATTTAATTATAGAAGAACATTAAAAATATGTACCGTAAATTCCGGACTATAAGCCGCTACTTTTTTCCCAAATGTTCAACCCTTTGGCTTATTCAGTGATGCGGCCAATTTATGTAATTTTTCTAACGGCCGCCAGCGGCGCTCGAGTACAAAAGGTAATATTCAGACCGCTGGAGTAGCGTGTTGCTAGTAGCGTGTTGCTACCTGTCACAGTCACGGTTTGGGATGAAAGTTATATTATTATTATTAAAGCTTTGAAAACTCTCTGGGTGTACCGTCTTTCTTTGTAAATATGTGTAACCATGTATAATATGTATTTGCAACTGTATATTTTTGTAATTTATTCATTTTAGAGACTTATTCCACGGGGGAATCACAAAGAAGGGGCGAAAACAACAGGGGCTGACGGAAAGTGGAGAAAAGGTGAGACGTGTTTTTGGACGCAGCGGACAATAGTGGATATATATTTTTCCTCTATATATTTTTCCCACCCTTACCTTTGGAAATATACACTTTTTTTTCCTTGAATTACTTTCAACGGGACCCGGACTCTGCAGGCCTGCATCAAACCTTAAGTACCGGTATCATTTTCCGTTCATTTTGCCGGCTGTGGTTTTTGGACTGTGTACTTTATATTGAGTTACAATTGCAGAACTTAAAGTCGGGTTTGGGTTAATTTTGTGATTGTGTTACGTGTTTTAATGTGGGCGCATGCGGCTTATATAGAGGTGCGGCTTGTGTGAGTATAAAAGTGGTTATCCTCTTAAAATGTGGTGGGTGCGCTCTATGGTCCATTCATTGATTAACCTAAAGAATTAACAACGGATACATCGATTATTAAACTAATCGTTTGATGAAGCCCTCATGTAATTTTGACCCCTTTGAGTTCCCATACAAATCAAAAACACCACAAGTGTTTGTGCTTCCCTCTCCTCCATTAATCGAGCGCATCACGTGATCAGCCCCAAGGAAGGAGAATTAATGGGAGGGGGGTCATAAATTAGGAAGGGGGGTTTGCTAAAATGTGATGACATCATTTGAAAGGCATCAAGCTTTTCAAAAATGCGCCCGCAGGGACGAGATTTCCTTACGAGGGAGGGGAAGCAACACAACACCATCCGGCCCGGCGTGCACGCGCACACTAATGCACACAATGTTGAATTGGAGCGTTGCCATCTTTGTGTGCGAGCGAGTTTAATCAATTTGAGATTTGGTTACACTGCTGACGCCGGCGAAACGGGCGCGCGGAATTTATTAAGCAAACAACAATTATCTTTAAACGCTGCCGCATTACGCGACAGTTTACTACCTGACGAGCGCGCACCTTGAGAAAAAAAATGGCTCCGAAGACGGCGTCTAGGGGGTCTTTGGGCTGCGTTTGGGTCCTGTTGTTCCATCCGATTTCACTCTTGTTGGTAAACCAATTTAAAAATTTGTGACATCTCAACTCACACTGCTTGCGTCTGCCATTGTTGTTATCATCATTGCCCAGTAAAATCTTTGAATTTAAAATTATTATAATTAAATCGATATATATTCATTTAAGAACACCGTCGTTATAATAATGACTTTGGAATTAATTGAACTTGGACAGAACGTCAAACAAGCTAAGTTACAAAATTCATAATGTGACGGCTGACACGATAGCGTCCGCCTTTGTTGTTATTGTCATTGGGCATGCGGAGCTCCATCCAGAACCGGAACAGGATCAGGACCCAAACGCGTGAGGTTCTCACACAAGCCTTTTATTTTACGGGAAATGGGGAGTCATGCACGTTAGGCAGCGGTCTGGCATGGAAGGATAGGAAGCCAGAGACAGACGAGATCGATTCCAATTGCCCGAGCAGATATCAGACAGATGGGGTCGATACCGGACAGAACAGGACCGACAGGATTGATAATGAAACAGGCTATCGAAATACACAGGACAAACGAAACGGGAACGGAAACTGGAGAGAATAATAAACGGGACAAAAATAGACCGGAACGAAACTGGAAACCGATTTTAAACAGGACAGAATAAAAGGGAAATATACCGGACATAAAATACCACCAGGAAACCAGGACCGAGTCAGAACCCACGTCTTGCGGGGCAGAGGTTCGTTGACGCACTGACAAAGAAAGAATGCAAGCACTGAGCTTAAAATAGACGGAAAGCCAATCTGTCAATGAGCCGAAGCTAGCGCCACACGGGTGGGTCCAATTGGGCGCCATGGCAACCGTGAAAAGCTCCTCTAACTTTTCTATGAGTACATATGATCTATTATCTAAAAAAATAGTTCAAGAGCATCATACTTTTTATAATGTGTTTTAATATAATTGAACTTGACAAGAATGGCGAACAAGGGCAGCATGGCGCAGTGGTAAGCGCGTGTGCGGCACAGTTCTAAGGTCTTGGGAACCTCCTGTGTGGGTTCAAATCCAGCTACTGGACTTCCTGTGCGGAGTTTGTATGTTCTCCCCGTGCTTGCGTGGGTTTCCTCCGGGGACACCGGTTTCCTCCCACATTCCAAAGACATGCATTTCAGGTGGATTAGCCGGTCCAAATTGTCCCTAGGTGTGAATGCGCAAGATGTCTGTCCCTGTTTGCCCTGCGATTGGCTGGCAACCAGTTCAAGGTGTCCCCTGCACACTCCCTCAAGATAGTTGGGATGGGCTCCAGCACCCCTGCGACCCTACTGACGATAAGCGGTGCAGCTAATGAGATGAGAGATGAGATGAGAATGGCGAACAAGCAAAGTGAAAACATTTGTAACATGGCAAACAGAGCGTAAGTTTTCTCTGTGGTGTCTGTACTCGGTGGGAAGTGATCAAGACCTGGTCATGGAGGACTTCCGCCTTTGCCTCCTGAAGGTCAACAAGTCACGGAACCCACAGATCAAGTTTGACCTTGGGTGCCTGGAAGACCCAACATGGTCGAGGGCTTCCAAGCCTTTAATGGCAGGAAATTTGCTCTATTGCTCAAAGATGTCGAAACCCTGACCACCAAATTCTCAGAGACCATGACTGAAGCAGCAAAATGAATTATGGGAACACACCGGAAGGAGATCCAGCCGTGGGTTACAAACAAAATTCTCCAACAGTGTTCCCTGTCCTTTTTAAGCCCAGTCATTTCACTTGCCTGTTGTGAGTCCGTCAGCAAACCTCTGTTGTTACAAGGCAAGCATTTTTGACCCTGACTCCCGCCCTGTCCCGGTTTTCCACCTTTCTGTTCCTGATATCCCTGTTTGTCTGCGGCTTACGACCTGTTTTTGATCCCGATCACGTCTGCTCTCCCGTCCCGGGTTACAGCCCGTTTTTAATCCCGACCACGTTTTTGCTCTCCTGTCCCGGCTATCGACCTGTTTTTTCCGTCTTCGACACCACAATCTCCCACTCCGGAAGATCCATTTCTGCATTCCGAACACGTTACGATTCTGTGAGCGACTTGCTTTCCGCATCAAGCAAGCACCGAATCGCGGGTGCTGCCCTTCCCCGTTATCTCAATAAACTTGTGAGAAACGTCATGCAATTGGGTCTACCCTTTCTGCTGGTTGTGACACAAAGTTTGAACTTAGGATTTTGGGAACATCAAATAATTTGTTCTTGACAATGTATGGTAGAAAAAATATCGCAAGGAGAGGCTTTAAAACATACATTTTTCAAACCATAAATTGAAAAAGTCGTAAGGCGGGGATGCCATATCCTGGGGGTTAACTGTACAGCAAATCCCTTATCAGGAACCCAAATCTCATCAACAACACCAAATACAGATGAATCAAGTGTCCAGAACGTTCTTGGTTCTGCAAGTTCCTCAAGTCAGGTACCAAGACTTCCTAATTTGTTAAAAACAAAGATTGAATTTCACATTTGAGCAATGTTCCCTCTAAACTGCGTGTGTGCGCAATTGCGCACTACCCAGAGCTTTTCCACACACAAGAAAATCTAGCCAGCTCACAAAAATCAGGGCTCGAAATTACTAATTAAGAAGCGAATTAATTCAAAGTTACAGTGCATGAAGGTAAAAATACAAGGGTTCCCCTGACGTTGTGTTTAAATGCGTTTTTTTTTTAAGTCAGTGTCGAAGTAGAACAAAGTTGAGAGTTTTTCGAGAACCGGCTTCTCCGGCTCGGCTCACTAAAAGGAACCGGCTCTTTCGGGTCCCAAACGGCTCTTCAGGTTGTTTTTGCTTCTTTCAATCTCTATATGACCAAATATTATGTAAAACTATGCACACCATGACTTAAAGGAAGGGGGAATAGAACAAAAAAGAAAAAATACCAAAATGAAAAAGTAGTGAAAACCTGAGAAAAAACAAAAACAAAAGGAAGAGACAAAAGAAGGAACGCTTCAGAAAAAAGCCAGAAAAAAAAGAAAAGAAAGAAACAAAGGAAAAAAGTAAATAGATAACATAAAGAAAAAAGCTAGGAAAAAATAAACACAGTGAGATTTTATTAAAGGAATTTAAAAAAATAGAAAAAAAACAGGGAAAAAGAAGAAAAAGTTTGTGTTGCATTCAAATAATTTCCAATTATACCAAGTCAATCTTGTTGCCAACATTGTACTTCCACTAAAAAATGTGATTAAATGCTGTTGTGTATCGTGCAACCTACTAAATAACCCCCCAAAAATGTTAGTATTATGCGACAGAAGATAGATTAGGGGCGGCAGTAGCTCAGGAGGTAGAGCGCTCGTCTTGGGATCAAGGAATCTCAGTTCGAATCCCGGCTCGTTCGTGTTACATGTCGAAGTGTCCTTGGGTAAGACACTGAACCCCTAATACCCCCAATAAGCATGTTAGCGCCTTACATGGCTGCAAGGCCGCTATTGGGAAATGTGGAGCACATTGTAAAGCGCTTTGGGAAGTCATTGACTTGAAAAGCGCTATATAAATACAGATCTTTTCATTTCATACCAGGAAAAAAAAGACATGGAAATTTTGTGAAAGAATTGTAAAAACAAATGTCGTTTGTAGGGCCTGCAACCTTTGCAATCGTACATTAGTCAATTCATTCAAAAGTGATTTTTTTTTCTGCATTGTCGGAAATTCAGCAAAATGTAACTTGATGTCAAGTTTTGGACATGTTTGATAATGACTTAGTTGCCACACTTGGGATTGCCGTTGCTCACTGTTGTTTCAAGCGTTGCTCACAGACTTTATGTGAACGCTCAGACCCGTAAGGAAAATTACAGGGAACATTGCATTTGAGTGTAGTAAATTTCCTCCCCCTACCACACAACAAGAATTTTCTCGAAAGTGATTAACTGGGACATCATTTTCCCCAACGAATGCAAAGGAGGCGTCGCCATGACGATGTCGATAAATGTCAGAAGTTGCCCGAGAAGTCACGTCGAGCAGCAGATGTTCTTCTTTTAAAAAAAAAATCTATATTTTGCCCCCGCGGGGGAAGTGGATAGTCTCTGAGGTATGGCAACAAGGCAGACAACAAAAAAGGGGAGATGCGGAGGGGGCCGGGGGGACGTCGCAGCTTCCAAATTTCACGCGGCCACGCCCATTTTCTCCACCGCTTCCCGTTTGACCCGGGAGCCTTAGGATGACAGCCAAGGAGAAAACAACTCCCTAAAAAAGACGGCAAATAAATGGAAATAAAGGCGCCTTGTTGTTTTGCGCGAGATGAAAACAGAACGCCGGCGCGGCGGTAAACAGGGGCACCAGATGTTCTTTGATGTTAATAATGGCATTTATTATTAATATTAATTAGACCGCACTCAGCAATACATTTGGGCCATTTCCAAGTCAATTAAGCAAAATGGCATGCGGGAGATGTTGAGACCACATTTTAAGGCAGGTGTTGCTGCAACACACACATACACGCACACTTTAATAAAACATTTTTTGCGGCTCCTGAAAAAACACCCATTTTAAGGGCGCGTTTGATTTATTTCGCTTTTGTTTGCTCTTCCCGTCACAACGGCAATCGACAAAAAGGCAAACTGCCGTCGAGTCGACATTTTCACTTTTTTTCCCCACCTGGGTTTGACGCATTAGGGTTTCAAAATGGAGCAGTGCGGTAATTCCGTACACCACTGAGCCAACATTTTTAGGCAACGGGGTTATCCGTCGGGTTTTTGTTTTTTGGGGCTACGTTTGGAAACGAACGGCGATAGTCAAAACCCAGGAAATGTCTCATGTCATCTCATTTGCTGCACCGCTTATCCTCAGTAGGGTCGCGGGGGTGCTGGAGCCCTTCCCAGCTATCTTCGGGCAGGGGACACCCTGAACTGGTTGCCAGCCAATCGCAGGGCACACAGGGACAGACAACTCGCTCGCTCATTCACACCTAGGGACAATTTGGACCGGCCAATCCACCTGAAATGCATGTCTTTGGAATGTGGGAGGAAACCGGAGTGCCCGGAGGAGACCCACGCAAGCACGGGGAGAACATACAAACTCCGCACAGTAAGTCCGGTAGCTGGATTTGAACCCACACAGGAGGTTCCCAAGACCTTAGAACTGTGCCGCACACGCGCTAACCACTGCGCCGCCGTGCTGCCACCCAGGAAATGTAACACGTACTAATTTGATATACAGTGGAACCTCTGTTTCCGAACAAATCGGAGTCCGACCAAAAATTTCGAGAAATTCTTGCTTCGCTGTTCGGTCAAAAATTCGGAGTTCGAACGCCGGTCATGTGTCAGAGATTGACATTATTAAGACTATTTAGTGGCTATATTTGCGCAGATAAAATACATGTATATAGTTTAATTCGACATGATGGTGGCAGACAAGAACTTACGTCCTTCCTGGATGGAGTCCCAACAGAGAGAGAGAGTGGTTTATTTTGCGTCAAAGAAATCAGTACACACAAGAACATGACTTCAAAATAAAAGAATACAAGATTGATAAACGTACAAGAGATATAATTACACTCATTGTTGAAACGTTACTTTATGTGTGTGTGTGTGTGTGAATGAGAAACATTGTTTTTATATTTAGTAATATAAAAATTACCTTGAGACAGAAATTCAAGAGATTTACATTGAAAACCTGACATCATGCGTGAGTGCGTACGCTAGGGTGCGATGCTGAGCAGCGTAAGGGTGTTTTAGCCCCTTATTATGCCTCCGAAGAAAGTCAGTGCAAGCAGCAAAGTTGCTACAGGTGAAAAAAGAAAAGTAGTGCGTACAACTATTGCATTTAACAAAGAAATAATAGCCAAATATGGAGGTGTGCGAGTGTCTTCTGCTGACCACCACAAAGGTAAGAAATCCTATTCATAAGATTACGATAATGCGAACGTACGATTAGCCTGGGTTAGCTTTAAGTTTACGTTAAACATTCAGGGTGTTGGAACGGAGCCCAACATTGAGGGTGTTGGAACGGAGCCCCCTTTCCAATGAACCGCTCACCACTTGTTGTGGAGACCCGGGTGCTATATGACTTGTAGACAACCTGTTTTTTTTTTATTTTTACACGTTCATGTTAGCGTAATCTTTGGTAAGGAAGATTACGATAACGCAAACGTACGATTAGCCTGGGTTAGCTTTATGTTTACATTAAACATTCAAGGTAAACATTCAGGGTGTTGGAACGGATTAAAACGATTTACATTATTTTTAATGGGAAAAATGATTTCGGTGATCGAACAAATCAGTTTTCGAAAAGGGTTCTGGAACGGATTATGCAGGGATCAGAATGGAGATTTTCATTTTCAGCTGAAATAGCCAGCGTTCAGGGAAATGGGGAGTCATGCACGTTAGGCAGCAGTCTGGCCTGGAATGACAGGAAGCCAGAGGCCGACGAGATCGATTCCAATTGCTTGAGCAGATATCGGACAGATGGCGTCGATACCGGACAGAACGGGACTGACAGGATTGATATCAAAACAGGTTATCAAAATTAAACAGGACAAACTAGACGGGAACAAAAATGGGAACCCATTTTAAACAACGGGACTGTCAAAACCCACGTCTTGCGGGCAGAGGTTCATTGACAGACTGACAAAGGGTTTGTGAGAGCACTGACTTAAATAGTTTAAATAGAAGAGAAGCCAATCTGCCAATAAGCGGGGCCAATTGGGCGCCATGGCAACTGTGACACCTCCCCTTATCTGCCTGTCCGTCAAATGAGGTTGCAGTCTGAGTTGTAAACCTACGTAAAACAGCTTTTTCAATTTCAAGTTTTGCCAGACACTGGGGATCGAAATTAAACAGGACAAACAAGACAGGAACGCTACCAGACACTGGAGATCGATCACAAACAGAACAAAATAGCTGGGAACGAAATAGGACATTGATATTAAACAGGACAAAATAGACAGGAACAATACCGGACAGGAAACACCAACAGAGTCAAACTCCACGTCTTGCGGGGCAGAGGTTCATTGACGGACTGACAAAGGAAGAGTGAGAGCAATGAGCTTAAATAGACGGGAAGCCAATCCGTCAACGAGATCTAAGTGGCACAAAACAAACACAAATTCTGCCACTTTCTGTTTTTTTCTTTTTGCCATGTTTGCGGTGCGTTTTTCTTCCTCGGTGGCACCGACGACTACATTAAGAACGCTCGTGTTCATTTGTCAGCAAGTTGGCCGAGCCGGCCCGCCGAGCGAGCGCATATTGCCACTTTTTATCCTTATCTTTTTATTTTTTTGCACGTCGGAAATTAATGAAGGAGCCTTCGCCCGACGCCAAACATGCACCTGTGCTGCCGAGATGCTAATCACAAACATTTATATTGATTAGTCCGGGCTGCAGCGTGAAGAATGGAAGCACAAAAAGAACATTTTATTTGTTAAGGAGGTAAAAAGGGGGGAAGAAGGACCTTCTCTACTCTGTGAAGTCATTTAAGATTCCATTTCATATGTTATTTATCAATATATGGAGGTGCTGCCTTGATGACCGTAGCTGTGAAGGCAGGGGTCTCCAACAGCGAGGCAGCTGAGGCGCCGCAGACTCATTCTGAAAATAGCTCTGTAGCACCTAATCCTTGTAATAATAATAATAATAATTTCCTTTGTATTGTCAAATTTTAGTCTATTTATCCCTACTTTCAATGATTACACTGGTAATTATTAATTAACAACATAGTAATAACATGATAATGTCACGGTTGCCATGGCGCCCAATTGGGCACGCCCGTGTGGCACCAGCTGCAGCTCGTTGACAGAGTGGCTTCCCTTCTATTTAAGCTCAGTGCTCTCGCTTAGCCCTTTGTTAGTCCGTCAACGAACCTCTGCACCCACAGGACATGGGTTTTGACTCGGTCCTGTTGGTATTTCCTGGCCGGTATTGTTCCCGTTTATTTTGTCCGGTTTAATATCGGTTTCCAGCTTCAATCCCGTCTAGTTCTTCCTGTTTAATTTGAATATCCTGTTTTGATATCAATCCTGTCTGTCCCGTCCTGTATCGACCCGATCTGTCCGACATCTGCTCGGGGAATTGGTATCGATCTCGTCGGGCTCTGGCTTCCTGTCATTCCACGCCAGACTGCTGCCTAACGTGCATGACTCCCCGTTTCCCGTAAAACAAAAGGCTTGTGTGAGGAATGTCACGCATTTGGGTCCTGATCCTGTTCCGGTTTTTGACGATTTTTTTTTAAATGCATAACAAACTTGTAGCTGTTTGCGTTTATTAGGATCAAAAAGCAGCTCTCGGCTGTGAACCGTGATACGTTTTGTGACTGCTATTCTTATAGATTTACCTCCATTGTGGTTTATTTAAATATTTTTCATAAATGAAATGTTTACGATATGAAAGGGCAAAAAAATGCCTAAAAATTGAAAACATTGGAAAATATAAGCATTGTATCCATTTTTGTATTTTTAATCCTTTATTTTGATTTTGTATTTTTTGTATTAATTTAAATAAAACACAATTTTGAACTATTCATTTTTTTGTAGTGGAATTATAATCATAAAATAAACATACATAATTATTAATTCAATTAATACAATTAAATGTACAACTATATTTTGTCATTTTAATAAAATATAACATATTTAATATTTTGGTCTTTGAATTCAAATAATAAAATAAATGCGCGTAAATAAAAAATGAAAATTGACAAAATAAAATGCAAAACTGTCAAGAATCGGAACAGGCAGAGAACCCAAATGCGTGACGTTTCTCACACAAGCTTTTATTTTACGGGAAATGGAGCAGTCAAGCCAGTGATTCGGCGATCATTGGGCGGAATGACAGGAAGCCAGAGGCCGACGAGATCGATACCGATTGCACGAGCAGATATCAGACGGATGGGGTCGATACCGGACAGGATGGGACATACAGGATTGATATAAAAACTGGATATCACAATTAAACAGGACAAACTAGACGGGAACGAAACTGGAGGCTGGTATTAAACAGGACAAAATAGACGGGAAACACTAAAAGGACACCGGACAGAGTCGAAACCCACCTATTGTGAGCGCAGAGGTTCTTTGACGGACTGACAAAGGGTGAGTGAGAGCACTGAGCTTAAAAAAGAGGGGAAGCCAATCTGTCAACGAGCCACAGCTGGCGCCACACGAGCGGGGCCAATTGGGCGCCATGGCAACCGTGACACAGAACAGTCATATCCAGGGGATCTTACTTATTGATTAAAAAAAAAAACAATAGAGCAGGGGTGTCAAACTCATTTTAGCTCGGGGGCCACACGATAGAACAAACATTCTCTCGGGGGCCGGACTAGTATATTAGAGAGAAAGAAAAAGAGAAAGAAATAAGACAAAAGCGAAGGAGAAAAAAAGAGAGAGGGTGGGGCAATGAAAGAGAGAAAGGGAGAAAGAGAGATAGAAGAGAGAGGGAGAATGTGAGAAACAAAAAAGATATAAAGACAAATAGTGAGAGAGTGGGAAAGAAAGAGAAAAAGAATGATATCCAAAGAGAAATAGAAAGAGAGAAAGAGTTAAGGAGAGAAAAGAGAAGGAGAGAAAGAGAGAATGGGAGAAGGAGAGAAAGGGAAAGCAGGAGAGAGCAAAAGAGAGAAAAGGAAAAATGGAAGAGAGAGCAAAACAAGGTAAAAAGACACAGAGAGAGAAAGAGACACAGAGAGTGAGAGAAAAGGGAAAGAAGTTAGAAAGAGAGAGAGAGAGAGAGAGAGAGAGAGAGAGAGAGAGAGAAAGAGAGAGAGAAAGTGAGAGAGAGAGAGAGAGAGAGAGAGAGAGAGAGAGAGAGAGAGAGAAAGAAATACAAGTACACCTGGCTTTGGCAACATCAAGTGGACATATTTAGACCTGCAGCTCGTTTTTCTCTTGCGCTTCTCTGAGCGTTGTCTCGCGGGCCAGATTCAATCCCTTAGCGTGCCTGATCTGGCCCCCGGGCCGCATGTTTGACACCCCTGCAATAGAGCATGTGAAATGTATTTGTTGTTGTTGTCGTAGAGTTGAGAAAATTAAGTAAAGAGGGGCCTAAAAAACATCTTATTTCACACCTTAAGGAGAAAAACATCATAAAACGCGTAGCCATATTCTGGGGGTTGACTGTAAAACCCAAAGAAAATAATAATTTGCCGTAGAGTGGGGGAAATGCCGTAAAGAGAGGGCAAAAAAATACAATGAAGTGAAGACTTTTAAGGCAACTTGACTGGATACCGTAAAGCAAAGGGAAATGCAGCAAAAGGACGAAAAAAATCACACAAATAAAACACATTATATATCTAAAAAAAAAAAAAAAAAAAAAAAGATCGATGACGTCATCACCACAACAGGACGCATTGATTTTCTATTCACAGCAGCTGGACCTTTCACCAACAGCGGCGCACAATGGGCCAATCAGCACGCGCCGCGCGCACGTGGAAATCGCACGCACGCGCACCACACCACACGGTCCAGCCTCGCCGGAGATCGATCCGGACCTGACGTCGGAGTTCGCGTGTGCGTGCGCGCGCGCCCGTGTGCGCCATTTGCGCGTAAATCCAAAGGCGCAAGGACACGTCACGTCTTCTATGAACTTGTCCAATGTCTCCACAAATGAATTCGGGAGAGTTATGGTGCAAACGTGCACGCGCACATACCAACAAAATGGAGACATATTTCATGCGTGCACGCGCCTGTGTCAACAAGACAAGAAATACAGCCACGCGCAAACAAAAACGTGGCAGATACAGTGATTTTATATTTTTATCTTTGAACGCTGCATTATATATATATATATATATATATATATATATATATATATAAACTAAATATGAATAAAATGACTACATTTTATGCAGGCTTGGGCAGTAACGGATTACATGGAACGGCAAAAATGATGTTGGCAAGCTGTTTGGATTGATTTTCATTTTGTTTCTGTCGCATTTGATCTTAGTTTTGCCGGAGATCAAAGAGATCAAATCCAGGAGAGAAAGCTTACCACGTGTTGTGAGTCATCATTTTATTCAGATTTAGTTTATTTTGTCTTTTATTAGCATATTCGGTATTGGAGTAATCCAAAAGTCATTGAAAGTAATGCAGTTAAAGTAACCCTACCCAACCCTGTATATTATATATATATATATATATATATATATATATATATATATATATATATATATATACAGGGTTGACGGACTGACAAAGGGTGAGTGAGAGCACTAGACCTACCAACTTGCATGGAAACTTTATTTCTTTCAGGATACCAAAAATATGGAATTTTTTTGCCTGACCGGGTTATTAGTGCAAATACGGTGCAAACCTTTAAGCAAAGGTTGGCAGAAATAGATTTGTCAAATTTTCTTAGGGGAGGGGGCGTAAGGTGACCCTATTTGGCCATGCTCACTCTCAGCATTAGTTTATGTTTTTGTGTCATGTATCAAACAATACCTTCAATAAACATTACATTACTTACTAACAACACGCGGTAAGCTTTCTCTCCTGGCTTTGATCTCTTTGATCTCCGGCAAAACTAACATCAAATGCCACAGAAACAAAATGAAAATAAATCCAAACAGCCTGCCAACATCATATTTGCCGTTCCATGGATTCCGTTACTCCCCGAGCCTGCACAAAATGTAGTCATTTTATTCATATTTAGTTTCTTTTGTCTTTTATTTGCATATTTGGTATTGGAGTCATCCAAAAGTCATTGAAAGTAATCCAGTTAAAGTAACCCTACCCAACCCTGTATATATCTATCATTGGTTTTGTTTGTAAGTGACCATTAAAATAGTCAAATAGTATTTTTGTAAAAACGACCAAATGCATGGAGGTCACGCAGTTTAACGACACAAGAAATAAGAGCGTCAAGATTATTTAAGGCCCGATGCTGTGAAAAAGAGGAAAAAATAAGGTTAATGGTTTCTAATTATTTAAGAGGGCAGTGTGTGTGTTATCGGGTAAGGAAGGGGGCAGTCTATTAATAGCGCCCACAAATGGCAAATTGTTAGATCCCCACTGGTGATTATTACTTGCTGTCAATGACCTTCATAACAAATTAAAATGATGCGAGTGGGACGGAGCTTGCTCTTTCATGCCGCCCGCGTCTGCCTCAATGGATAAGTGTGTGTGTGTATGTTTCGCAAAATGGCCGAAAAAGTGCGAGACAAAAAAAAAAAAACCCGATTGGATTTGATCAACACGTTTCTTTTTGTTCACTGGAAGTCAAGTCAAGTCATTTGTATTTGTATAGCCCTTAATCACAAAGAGTCTCAAAGGGCTTCACAGGTTACTACACAGACTATTTTTTCAGACGATTATGACATCATCCCCTGATCTGGAACCAACATGAGGGCAAGGAAAAACTCAAAAACCTCAACATGAGGAAAATGAAGAAACCTTGAGAAGGGACCGCTCATGTAGCATCCCCCTTTCAGGATTACCAGACAGCAAAGGATGTTGCGATCACAAATAATATATTGTCCACGAGAAGTATAGGTTAATCATATGCTATATGCAGACGTGGTCAGGATCAAAACGGGTCGAAGCCGGAGACAGACGGGAGAAAAAAACGGGACAGGTGGGAGTTAGGGTCAAAAAAGGCTTGCCTAGTGTTCACTGAGGTTGGCAGATGGACTGACATAAGGAGAGGGAAGCAGTTCATCAATCAAGACATACGGAAAAAATGTATACGGAAGCTCCCCTATTTACGACCATTCGACTTACGAAAAACGGGAGATACGAACATTTTTTTCGGGGATGTATCCGGACATTTCTGTAAGTTAGATTTTGTATCGTGTACACCTTTTTTTCTGTAGTGAGAGGTCACCCAGCATCCACTCTGAAGAAGAAATCCGGCTTCTTCTTCCTGGTTTGTGTGTAATCATAACAATGTGTACTGTATCTCCAGCGCGGTAAGAGATTTGACATTTTCATTAATTGTCATTGTAGCGAGCGATGCCGGTGTCAGGGACGAAAAAAACGGGTTGGTAGCCGGGACCAGAGGAGCAAAAACGTGGTCGGGGTCGGAAGCGAGTCGTAAGCCAGAAAGGGAGAGTAGACGTCGTCGGGGACAAAAACAGCTCGTAAGCCGGGACGGGAGAGCAGACGTGGTCAGGATCAAAATGGGTTGAAGCCGGAGACAGACGGGAGCAAAAAACGGGAGAGCAGACGTGGTCAGGATCAAAATGGGTTGAAGCCGGAGACAGACGGGAGCAAAAAACGGGATAGGTGGGAGTTAGGGTAAAAAAAGACTTGTCTAGTGTTCACTGAGGTTTGCAGACGGACTGACAAAAAGGTACAGACAGGACTGGGTTCAAATACTGACATGGAGCAGAACCCGCGGTAGTTGGTGCCAAATGAGCAGGCACAGCTGAGTCACATCAGTAATCATGACAACTAAGACCTTAGTGGTTTCAAGTTTCAAGGCTATACTTTCCATTTTTTTAAGACATTTTTAAAAAAAGTTTTAAAGACCTTGAGGGAACCCTAAAAATTGAAGATTTAGCCCACAATCCAAAGTTGCCCAAAAACAGCAGACACAATTTTTATTTCCATCAAGGAGACAAATTGTATTCTTACTGCACCAAATCTACTTAAGTTTAAATGTTCGTCTTAGGATCAAGAGGTCGCAGGTTTGATTCCCGGCTCCTCCATGTTATATTTCGAAGTGTCCTTGGGCAGGACACTGAATCCCTAATGCCCCCAAATAAGCCGGTAGGCACCTTGCATGGCAGACTCCCTATTGGTGTGTGAGCGTCTGTGAATGGGTAAGTGTGAAGCACATGGTAAAGCACTTTGATATGTCTTCATTGACTTGAAAAGCGCTATAGAAATGGAGACCATTTACCATTTAGTATCTTGATTATCCTCAAAACGTTTGGAGGCTGACTCCCTATTGGTGTGTGAGTGTGTGTGTGAATGGGTAAGTGTGAAGCACATTGTAAAGCACTTTGGGAGGTCTTCATTGACTTGAAAAGCGCTATAGAAATGCAGAACATTTACCATTTAGCATCTTGATTATCCTCAAAACGTTTGGAGGCTGATTCCCTATTGGTGTGTGAGTGTGTGTGTGAATGGGTAAGTGAGAAGCACATTGTAAAGCACTTTGGGAGGTCTTCATTGACTTAAAAAGCGCTATAGAAATGCAGAACATTTACCATTTAGCATCTTGATTATCCTCAAAACGTTTGGAGGCTGACTCCCAAATGGTGTGTGAGTGAATGGGTAAGTGTGAAGCACATTGTAAAGCACTTTGGGAGGTATTCATTGACTTGAAAAGCGCTATAGAAATGCAGACCATTTATCATTTAGCATCTTGATTATCCTCAAAACGTTTGGAGGCTGACTCCCTATTGGTGTGTGAGTGTGTGTGTGAATGGGTAAGTGTGAAGCACATTGTAAAGCACTTTGGGAGGTCTTCATTGACTTGAAAAGCGCTATAGAAATGCAGAACATTTACCATTTAGCATCTTGATTATCCTCAAAACGTTTGGAGGCTGATTCCCTATTGGTGTGTGAGTGTGTGTGTGAATGGGTAAGTGAGAAGCACATTGTAAAGCACTTTGGGAGGTCTTCATTGACTTAAAAAGCGCTATAGAAATGCAGACCATTTACCATTTAGCATCTTGATTATCCTCAAAACGTTTGGAGGCTGACTCCCTATTGGTGTGTGAGTGTGTGTGTGAATGGGTAAGTGTGAAACACATTGTAAAGGTCTTCATTGACTTAAAAAAGCGCTATATAAATGCCAAACATTTTCTTTATCTTTTACACAAAGAGAACGCAGTCTATTTTTTACAGACAAAGACCACCAATCACATGAGTAGTTAAGCCAAATGCTCAGCAGGGGGCGCACACGCCCACTTTCAACCAATCGGAAAAAAAGCCCTTTCGCTCGTCGGAACCAAAACCCAGAAAGACGACAACAATGGCGAGCGCTTTTCTGAGCAAAGAAACTCATTTAGCGTCACAAATAAGTCTCGGGGCTTAAGCTCTTATTTTTATCCCGCATTTGTTCTTTCTTTTTTTTTAAGTGATCGTCAGCGTTTGTCGGACGTTTTTATCTGCGCCGGGCTCAACAACTCAAGACTAATTACAAATTAATCTGTTCGCGGATATCAACGACGCAAACGCACACACAAAAACACACTCAAAAACAGCCAAAAGAAATGCCGGCACGTAATTGCCTGATCTTACGATGACATCACCGCCGACGGATAATTGATGTTTGTCCAGGATAGCATCAAAGGCGCTCGGCGTTTAACGGATCTGGTGGTGGGTCAAGACGCTCGTTATCAAAGGATGTCCAGTTTTCATTAAAATCAGAGACACGTTCAAGTGTCAAATACACTGACCGTAATGTTAAAGGGCAATCATCAAAGACCCTCTTGTAATGAACTGCACCTTTTAACAATTCAACATTTCTCTTAGAGTATCGTTGTGGATTTTGGTCAGCCTGGACACAAAACTTGTCAGAAGCTTGATCTTGAAAGCAAACACCAAAGTCAGTTTTTCAGTATCAATGACACACGTCAAGTAATCTTCATTTCTTATATAGCAGTACATCAAAGACCACTGTAACTATCAAAGGCAGTTTGACACATTTGTAAATCGGAAGTAGGTTTTGTATAGGCAACTGATCCAATTTAAATCTCATCCAGAAAACATCAAAGTCGATTTCAGTTGTACACTCAAGCCATCAATGTGGAAATTTAAGTATCCATCAATGGCGAACGCAAAGAATATTAGAGGATACTGTCATGATTACCAATTTAGATCACTTGTGCCCGCGCATTTGGCGTTATCTGAATGGTTCCCTGTCCCTTTTTTAACCCCGGTCTTGTCACTCTCCTTTTGTCAGTCCGTCTGTAAACCTCTGTTGATACAAGGCAAGCCTTTTTCGACCCTGACTCCCGCCTGTCCTGTTTTTGCACCCGTTTTTCCACCTGCGTGTTCGTGATATCCCCGTTTGTCTCCGGCTAAGACCTGTTTTTTGATCCCGACTACGTCTGCTCTCCTGTCCTGGCTTACGACCAGTTTTTCCGTCCCTGACACCGCCATCGCTCGGTACGGAAGATCCACTTCCGTATTTGGATAACAATCCGATTGCCAGAGCGACTTGCTTCCCGCGTCCATCGAGCACCGGGTCCTGGGCGCAGCCCTTCCTCTTTCTTTCAATAAAACTTGTGGTAAACGTAACGCAATTGGGTCCTGATTCTGTTCTCGTCGTGACAGATACAGATTTTTTTTTTATACAATTTTAGTGTATAGTCATAGTCACTCATTTTTCGCCAGCATCAAAGACACTTGTAATGTTTTAATCGATGTTTGAGAGGACCCGATGGAATTTTTCATAGAAAATCTGATTTACAATTCAACACGCAAGTGGATCATCCGTGGCGAGCAATGGCGATGTCGGGAACGGAAAAACAGGTCAGTAGCTGGGACAGGAGAGCCAAAACGTGGTCGGAAGCGAGTCGTAACCCAGGAAAAGAGAGTAGACGTGGTCAGGATCAAAAACGGGTCGACAGTAGCAAAAAAACAGGTGGGAGTCAGGCTCGAAGAAGGCTTGCCTAGTGTTTAACTGAGGTTCACAGACGGACTAACAAAAGGGGACAGATAGGAGTGGGTTTGAATAGGTACAGAGACACAATCAGAGTCCGAGGCAGTTGGCGTTAAAGGAGCGGGCACAGGTGATGCATGTTGGTAATCATGACAGTTTTTCCAAGAGCATCAAAGAGAAAAATCAAAGAGATTCTTATATATTAAACTCCAGTTAAAACAAACATCAAAACATATTCTGTTCTAACAGACCAGTAAAAATTGATTACATCAAATACAGCTTTAACTTATCAATGGGTGCCTTTGAGAGGGCACATAGATATTTTATTATGGTTTGAAATTCGGAGTCTTCTATTCTACGGCCTCCTGTAAACATCAAAGACAATGCTAAATTTCTCTCAAGTATAGCCAATGGAAATATTAGAAATTCTGACGTAGATTTATTTCAACACTCAAGGCCAACATTGCTCTTTTCAATCGTATCAAAGACCACCATCAACGAGACTAATGTTTCATACTTAATTAACCACAATGTAGCATTCCAGGAGTATTTTTCTTTATTTTTTAGTCCATGTGAGATTATTTTTATAATTGTATCCAAATAAATTGGCTACCCTGAACGCCTCGCGGTGCATTCAGGGCCTCCTCGAGCACCTCGACCTATAAGTCAATTGATCCACCTGCTGAATTGATGCTTTAACCTGCGACTCGCTGAGCTTCCTGCTGGGAAAATCAGCTTTGATTTGCCGGCCGCTATCCGTGACTCGGTGACCCCCCCGCTCTCTTTGAAGACCCCCTCCCCGCCTCATTGCGCCACCTCTGGGCAGGTTTAAGTGTCGGTGGCACGAGCAACGGAGGAAATGGGTCATTAAACGCAACTAACTGGGGAAAGAGAGACATCTCGCCCCCTTCCCCTCTGCCCCGAATGTGTCTCCCATCAGATAAGACTTATCTTATGAAGGCGATGGACATTAGCGCATCGCTAACAGCGGTTAGCAAGGACCGACATTTGCTGCTTTTATTCATGTTCTAGTAGGCGGTGGAATGAACCAGACGTCTTGAACGCATCATAGTTCTGGTCAACTACAAGGGAATGATTATCCATCCATCTATCAATTTATCTATCTATCTATCTATCTATCTATCTACCCATCTAGACATCTATCTATCTAGATATCCAACTAGATATCTATCTAGACATCGATCTAGACATCTATCTATCTAGACATCTATCTATCTATCTATCAGTCTGTCTATCTAGACATCTATCTAGGCATCTATCTAGACATATATCTATCCAAACATCTATCTATCAATACATCTATCTATACATCTATCTATCAATCCATCTATCTATCAATCTAGACATGTATCTATCTATCTATCTATCTATCTATCTATCTATCTATCTATCTATCTATCTATCTATCTATCTATCTATCTATCTATCTATCTATCTATCTATCTATCTATCTATCTATCTAGACATCTATCTAGACATCTATCTAAATATTTATCTGGACATCTATCTATCTATCTATTTATCTATCTATACGTATATCTATCTATCTATCTATCTATCTATCTAGACATCTAGACGTCTATCTAGACATCTATCTAGACATCTATCTAGACATCTATCTATCTATCAGTCTGTCTATCTAGACATCTATCTAGACATCCATCTAGACATCTATCTATCTATACATCTATCTATCAATCCATCTATCTATCAATCTAGACATCTATCTATCTATTTATCTAGACATCTATCCATCTATCTAGACATCTATCTATCTAGACATCTATCCATCTATCTAGACATCTATCGATCTATCTAGACATCTATCTAAATATTTATCTGGACATCTATCTATCTATCTATCTATCTATCTATCTATCTATCTATCTATCTATCTGTCTGTCTGTCTGTCTGTCTGTCTGTCTGTCTGTCTGTCTGTCTGTCTGTCTGTCTGTCTGTCTGTCTATCTATCTAGACATCTAGACATCTAGACATCTAGACATCTATCTATCTAGACACCTAGACGTCTATCTAGACATCTATCTGGACATCTATCTATCTATTTATCTATCTATCTTTCTAGACATCTATCTAGACATCTATCTATCTAGACATCTAGACATCTATCCATCCATCCACCCATCGTTTTAATTATCCATTCATCTACTCATCATATGTTTCGATTATCAACCATCCATCCATCATCCATAGATCAATCTGGTGTTTCTATTATCCATCCCTCCATATTTTCTAGTATCCATTGCTGTTATATTACACGTCCATCCATTCATCCAATTATCCATCTTTCCATCCATAAATTCAGAAGAGGATGGAAAGAAGATAGAGAATATGCTTTCCAGTTTCTGAGGACCTCCAAGAGGCTTTACAATGCACTTCATACTTACACCTTTCATAAATACATTTACACACCGATAGCGAAGTCAGCTCTGGCAAGACGCCTACCTGCATGTCGGGGACATTAGGGGTTCAGCGTCTTGTCCAAGGATATTTAACATGGAGGAGCCGGCAATCGAACCTGCAACCTCTCTGGTCCCAAGATGACCGCTTTACCTCCTGAGATACTGCCACCCAGATATGAGTATGAATACGAACCAAACAAGGACGTTTTTAAATCAGTTTTGATTCTAAGTCGTTGTCTCTTCATCCACCCGCTACTCTACTGGACCAGCTCGAATTATGTCACACCAAAGGTAAATATATATATATATTTTTTATAAGTGTATCCATTTTTAATGTTTTTTGATCATATATCATTCATCCATCCATTTATCATTTCAATTATCCATCCTCCCCTCCATTTAGAAGGAGCACAGGAAGAGAAAGAAGATGAAGAAGGAAGAATATTTAGGGAAGCAGAAAAAAAAGTGGAAGAAGTGAAGGAAGAAGAGGCAATGAAAGCCCAAGAACAAACATATTAGGAAGAAAAAGAAAGGGAAGAAAATAAGGATGAACATTCACAGTTCCATCCATCCGTCCATTTGTCAGTCATTGGCTGCCAAAACTACATCAACGAGTTTGGAAAGACTTTTTCGCTGATCTTGAAAAGGGCAACCGATTGCTACAAAAGCAAATAATTCAAATGCTATCTTCGATTTGTCCTTTAACCTCATGCTAAAGTACACACGGACACAAACAGGCATGATCCAAAATAAACCCCCGGGATACAGCAACCCCTCCTTTCGACATTTTCACTTTACAATGTGGAATAAGATATTTTTTTTTATAAAGTGTTCATTCTCAAAAGTTTATCTCTCTTGAGATGCCTGTCTTCTGTTAGTCAAGGTCATATAAAATACTGGTCTGCTATTGGTTTTCGTCACACCATCAAAAAAAAATGCCTATATGCTATTGGTTGAAATACCTCCCACAATGCCTTTCTCTCTCTGTGTTAAATACACAATCTGGTGTGCTGTGTAGAGCTAGCGAGTCATTGATACAATATGGTATGTTCTCTCATATATTGATTTGCCATGGGTCCAAATCTTGGACTGATGCTAAAAGGAGAAGCAAAAACATGACGACCATGGAAACAAAGCATGATCAAGAAATATGAAGAAGGCACATGAATCAATACCCTTGCTAAGTTGTGTTGCAATAACCAATCGTTGATTGGGATAGTTATTAAGAACAACAATCATTAGTTTTCAACACACTTCTATTCTATAGTATATGAATAACCTATATTTTATGTTGATAATATGTGTATTATTTGCCCTCATTTCGGTTTTGGATGAGGGGATGGTGTCAAAATAGTCAGTAGTTTGCAATAGTCATTGATCTGTGCAGCACTCTGAGACTCTTTGTGATTAAGGGCTATACAAATAAACATGACTTGACTTGATCACTGTCTCCTCCCCCTCCGCATCCACCTGCGACTCCACTCGACCAGCTCCCATCATGCCACGAGTACATAGGATTTTATTATTCATTTATATTTGTTTAATAGGGGGCAGCACGGCGGGGCAGTGGTTAGCACGTGTGCGGAACAGTTCTAAGGTCTTGGGAACCTCCTGTGTGGGTTCAAATCCAGCTACCGGACTTACTGTGCAGAGTTTGTATGTTCTCCCCGTGCTTGCGCGGGTTTCCTCAGGGCACTCCGGCTTCCTCCCACATTCCAAAGACATGCAATTCAGGTGGATTGTCCAGTTCAAATTGTCCCTAGGTGTGAATGATCGAGCGAGTTGTCTGTCCCCGTGTGCCCTGCGATTGGCTGAAAACCAGTTCAGGGTGTCCCCTGCCCACTGCCCGGTGATTTCTCCAGCACCCCCGAGACCCTACTGAGGATAAGTGGTGTTGCTAATGAGATGAGATGAGATTTGTTTAATAATATGCATGTATGGCACACATTAGTAGTAGTAGCTCAGTAGCATTGGTTTCTCATCTCATCAAATCTCATCTCATTAGCTACACCGCTTATCCTCAGTAGGGTCGCGGAGGTGCTGGATCGGGCAGTGGGCAGGGGACACCCTGAACTGGTCGCAGGGCACACAGGGACAGACAACTCATTCGCTCATTCACACCTAGGGACAATTTGGACCGGCCAATTCACCTGAAATGCATGTTTTTGGAATCTGGAAGGAAACCGGAGTGCCCGGAGGAAACCCACGCAAGCAAGGGGAGAACATACAAACTCCGCACAGGAAGTCTGGAGCTGGATTTGAACCCACGCAGGAGGTTCCCAAGACATGAACTGTGCTGCACATGCGCTAACCACTGCGCCGCCGTGCTGCCCTGCATTGTTTTCTTTCCCCCACTATATAAAATTTGTACTTTATGACCCTTCACTTTGGACCACATTTATGTCAATTTTGGGGGTCTACTGTAATCGTTTTGTTTTTGTCAAAGATGTAACACATATCAAAGATGTAGCACATATCTGTGCTAGCTGCGCTAAAACGTAAACGTGGGCGTTCTCATTGTTATGCATTTTTGTCCTTGTCTTATTAGCGGCCACTTGTTGGCTTCTCTTCACTGCCGCTTTTGTTCTTCCTCTGGAATAAGATAAATGAAGGCGGAAGGTTTGTCGCACCTGTGCCCCCCTCCCACACTCCGATGCCCCCCTCCCCCACTCGATAAGAGATTTCATTAACGGCAACCTGAAAGAAAACATAATCGCCGGGCTGTTGTTGTCCTCCTCCGCCGCCCGTCTCATTTCCTCCTCCCCTTACTCTTCACTCTTAAGTGATCATTATATCAACAGCGAGGGAGAGGGGCGGCGGGGGGAAAGTAGCCACAAAGTGCGGTCGCGTTAGCGTCAAACACTCGGAAGAGAAGCGGCGGTGAGGCCGGGTGATCAATGAGGCCTACCTCGATGATGGACACGAGGGCCTCAAAGACACGGCGATGGGAATTCCGGGTCATTTTAGTCGAGCCAATCGACAAAAACTATGTTCAAATAGTGGGGAGCCAATCAGAACCCGCGGCGGTTGGCGCCAAATGAGCGGGCACGGTTGAGTCACATGAGTAATGATGACATCATCAGAACACTCACAAACTCCATGTAACAGACAGTATCTGTAGGGCAAATTGCACATGCATATGATTGCACTAAGTTCAATAGACTGCACCAACGAAGAAGAAAAAAACAGAAGAAGAAATAGTCAGATAGTCAACGGGGTTTGCATGAACCGGGAACGGAAAAAAACGGGTCAATAGCCGGGACAGGAGAGCAAAAACGTGGGGCGGCAGGTAGAGTGCTCGTCTTGGGATCAAGGGATCCCAGTTCGAATCCCGGCTCGTCCGTGTTACATGTCGAAGTGTCCTTGGGTAAGACACTGAACCCCTGATACCCCCAATAAGCAGGTTAGCATCTTACATGGCTGCAATACAAGGCCGCTATTGGAAAATGGGGAGCACACTGTAAAGCGCTTTGGGAAGTCATTGACTTGAAAAGCGCTACATAAATGCAGATCATTTCATTCATTTCATGTCGGGGTCAGAAACGAGTCATAAGCCAGGAGAGGAGAAGAAGTTTAACTTGACAAACTGATAACAAGTTGGACCAGCTACATGGCCGAAGTCAAACACTTTTCAAGCACTTTCATGTTCAGTTCCTGTCGTTAACTCCTAAGAGCTGGATCATAGAGCCGTTACGTTCGGCACGAAGAAAGATGGATTCCCACCAATTGAGAGCCCCGTCGTTCACCTCCAAGAGCCGGCTCATAGAGCCGTTACGTTCGCGAGTGACACATTGCTACCTTGCAAGGAGACGGCTCCCCATCAATCAAAATCCAGTTCCCGTCGTTAACTCCTAAGAGCTAGCTCATAGAGCCGGTATGTTCCCCTTGAAGCTAACCGGCTTCCCACCAATTGAAATCCCCATTGTTCACTTCCAGGAGGCGGGTCATAGGGCCGTTACGTTTGCGATTGACACAACGCTATATAGAAGGGAGCTCCTGTTGCTCACTTCCAAGAGGTGGCTCTTAGAGCCGTTAAGACCGCCTTGGAGGGAGCCGGCTTCCCACCAGCCGTTCACTTCCAAGAGCTGATTCTTGATTGAGGGGAGCCGGCTCTCGATTAGTGAGGAGCCGGGGCCCGTCGTTCCCTTTCAAGAGCCGGCTCATAGAGCCATTACGTTCACGAGTGACACATTGCTATCTTGAGATGAGACGGCTCAACGCTATATAGAGGGGAACTCCTGTTGCTCACTTCCAAGAGGTGGCTCATAGAGCCGTTAAGTCCGCCTTGCAGGGAGCCGGCTTCCCACCAGTCAAAAGCATTGTCGTTTACTTCCAAGAGCTGGCTCTTAGAGCCATTATGTTTGCGAATGACACAATTCTTTATTGAGGGGAGCTGGCTCTCGATTAGTAAGGAGCCGTGGCCCGTCGTTCCCTTCCAAGAGCCGGCTCATAGAGCCGTCACAAACTGCTATCTTGCCGGGAGTCTGCTCTTGATTCGTGGGGAGCCGGCACCCGTCCCTTCACTTCCAAGAGCCGGCTCTCAGAACCGCTTTGTTCCCCAACGACACACTACCAGTGATCAATGAGGCAAAGATAGCAGCCGCTAATCATCTAACTGCCCGCCCTCCCCTCGTTGATGGACACGAGGGCCTCAAAGATGCATGATGTGGCCCCCTCTTGCCATTTACACACCTGAAAGGCGGAGCGGCATAATAGACACTTTGAAATGTCAGCACGCGAGTAAGTAAGAGAGACGGCTTGACCGGCGGAATCTTAATTAGACTTCCTGGACGGCCGTCTGGCACCTGCACGTGCACGTGTGTGTGCGGGCGCGGCCGAGGGGGGCGCACGTGTGTTTGCGGGCGTGCACCGGGGCGGCGCTGGCAAATGGGCTCATTTGAATGTGCGAGAGGACATTTTGTGACACGTTGCCGCCGGTGAAAGTCTTTTAACGGCACATTTGATGGCTTTTTCCTGGAATGGCTCGCGCGCACACCCATTTTACGCACACACAAAATGGAGTCGGGCCTATTAAGGAAAACCTCCCTTCCCCTGACAAAATAGCAAAACAGTAACGGGGATCGTTTCCTCTTTTTGGCCTCAATTTTCTCCGCTCAGCTCGGAATAACGAGGGGCTCGTTTTCATTTTTGAGCATGGTGAGAATTTGTCATGTCATTAGCTGCACCGCTTATCCTCAGTAGGGTCGCGGGGGTGCCGGAGCCCATCCCAGCAACCATCGGGCAGTGGGCAGGGGACACCCTGAACTGGTTGCCAGCCAATCGCAGGGCACACAGGGACAGACAACTCGCTCGCTCATTCACACCTAGGGACAATTTGGCCCGGCCAATCCACCTGAAATGCATGTTTTTGGAATGTGGGAGGAAACCGGAGTGCCCGGAGGAAACCCACGCAAGCACGGGGAGAACATACAAACTAGGCACAGGAAGTCCGGTAGCTGGATTTGAATCCACACAGGAGGTTCCCAAGACCTTAAAACTGTGCCACACACGCGCTAGCCACTGCGCCGCCGTGCTGCCCATGGTGAGAATTTAGTCCAGATGAATAAGGACTGAAATGGGGTGCATAAGACGAATAACATAATATGTTCGAAAAACAGTAAAAATGACTGCCACAAAATAAAATTGCTGGATCATAATTTAAAAGTCACGGTTGCCATGGCGCCCAATTGGCCCCGCCCCTGTGTCACCAGCTGCGGCTCGTTAACAGATTGGCTTCCCTTCTATTCAAGCTCAGTGCTCTCACTCTCCCTTTGTCAGTCCGTCTACAAACCTCTGTCCGGTTTCCTGCCTGCTGAGGATAGTAATAGAAATGTCACGGTTGCCATGGCGCCCAATTGGCCCCGCCCGCGTGTCACCAGCTGCGGCTCGTTAACAGATTGGCTTCCCTTCTATTCAAGCTCAGTGCTCTCACTCTCCCTTTGTCAGTCCGTCTACAAACCTCTGTCCGGTTTCCTGCCTGCGTTTCCTGTCTGGTATCGTTCCACTCTATTTTTGTCCTGTTTATTATTATCTCCAGTTATCATTCCCGTCTATTTATGTCCTGTGTATCATTATCTCCACTTAACGTTCCCGTCTAGTTTATCCTGTTTAATTTCAATATCCTGTTTTTATATCAATCCTGTCTGTCCCGTCCTTTCCGGTATCAACCCCATCTGTCAGATATCTGCTCCGGCAATTGGAATCGATCTCTTCGGTCTCTGGCTTCCTGTCTTCCCACGCCAGACTGCTGCCTAACGTGCATGACTCCCATTTCCCTTGTGTGAGAAACGTCACGCATTTGGGTCCTGATCCTGTTCCGGGTCGTGACTATAAAGTTGTAACACAAATAAGATTGTAAGTAACCTAAGATAAGAAACATACTGAAACAAAATTAGATCGTAACAAAAGTTAAAAAAAGGTTACAAAAAGGTTATAAAATCACAACACAGTAAGATTATAATAGAATGTATCAACCTACAGTTGTGACACAATCGGATTGTAAGATTGTAAAACCCTAACAAAATAAGATGGTATTAATGTAAAATTTGAAGAAAAATGTTTTAATACTGTAAGATCGTAAGAAGCTAAGCAAAACACATAGAATTGTCAGGACCATTATGGAAACAGGACCCAATTGCGTCACGTTTCTCACAAGTTTTATTAAAGAGGAAGGGCTGCGCCCATGATCCGGTGTTTGGGGTCGGGAACGGAAAAACTGGTCAGTAGCAGGGACAGGAGAGCAAAAACGTGGTCGGGGTCGTAAGCGAGTCGTAAGCCAGGAAAGGAGAGTAGACATGGTCGGGGACAAAATGAGATCGAAAGCCGGGACGAGAGAGTAGACGTGGTCAGGATCAAAAACGGGTTGAAGACGGGAGCAAAAATCTGAACACGGAAGTGGATCTTCCGTGGCAAGCGATGACGTGTCGGGAATGGAAAAAAACTGGTCAGGAGCAGGGACAGGAGAGCAAAAACGTGGTCGGGGTCGTAAGCGAGTCGTAAGCCAGGAAAGGAGAGTAGAAGGGTCGGGGACAAAAAGCCGGGACGAGAGAGTAGACGTGGTAAGGATCAAAAACGTGTCGAAGACGGGAGCAAAAAACGGGACAGGTAGGAGTCAGGGTCGAAAAAGGCTGGCCTAGTGTTAACTGAGGTTCACAGACGGACTGACAAAAGAGGACGGACAGGAGTGGGTTTAAATAGGGACAGGGAGCCAATCAGAGTCCGAGGCCGTTTCACATCAGTAATCACGACAAAGATAATAGCATCATAATATCGAGAAAACGACAACAAACCCATCTTGAGATCGTCACGGCATACCGACACAAATTCAACGAAGCCCCGCCCCCCTTTGGCCCCTCCCCCTCGCTCAATTTCACGCCGGCAGCTGACCGGCGTCCGGGCGCATCTCGGCAATTGGGATTTACCTATCTTTGCCGCGGCAGACCTGTAGCTTGAGCCGAAGCCAGTGCCGCCCGATTGTGTTAATTAATCTGCTATTGTGCGGGAGCGAGCGAGGGGGAGAAACCCAACAGCTGCTCCGGCTCCGTCAAAGCCCAACAATGGCGCCTTAAGCTTCCCGTCGCCGTTACAAAGGCGCCGGCGCCACGGGGCCCGATTGGCCCTTCCGCGCATCCCTTTTTTACCGCCGCTAATGTCTGACCTTTCAAGACGAAATTGGCTTTGCCTTTTTATGCTTCGTTTAGGATTGAAATATGCTCAGATATGTGATACTTTGGATTGGGGCCAATCCCCCCCCCCCCCCCCCTCCCCCCGTGCCCTCGTCTTCATTTCACCTCCTCCCCTGTCATGTCAAAAAATACAGTCGAGTGGGAACACGTGCAAGAAAGACTAAAGCAATCGCACAGATCGTATCGGCGATCAATGGATGACTGGATCGGAATTGGAATTAATAGCATGCGTTACGTTTCCTGTCTTTTTTTGAAAAGAAAAAAAAAAAAGATAGGGACTAGAGCAAGAAAGACCAAAGCAATCGAGCCTGTAATGATTACCGATGTGAATCACCTGTGCCCGCTCATTTGGCGCCGATTACTGCGGGCTCTGATTGGCTCCCTGTCAGTATTTGAACGCAGTCCTGTCAATCCCCTGTGGTCAGTCCGTCTGCGAATCTCTGTGTATACTAGGCAAGGCTTTTTTGACCCTGACTGACACCTGTCCCGTTTTTTACTCCTGTTTGTCTCCCGCTACGACCTGTTTTAATCCCGACCATGACTGCTCTCCCGTCCCAACTTAAGATCCGTTTCTGATCCCGACCATGTCTGCTCTCCCGTCCCGGCTTATGACTCCTTTCCAACCCCGACCACATCTTGCTCTCCCTGTGCCCGGTCATTTGGCGCTGATCAC
Organism: Urocampus carinirostris; assembly: GCF_059441175.1. NCBI lineage: Eukaryota > Metazoa > Chordata > Actinopteri > Syngnathiformes > Syngnathidae > Urocampus > Urocampus carinirostris. Next base: position 3,235,675 of record NC_142352.1, on the reverse strand, counting down.
TGCAGGCTCTGATTGGCTCCCTGTCCCTATTCAAACCCAGTTCTGTCAATCCCCTGTGGTCAGTCCGTCTGCGAACCTCTGTTTATACAAGCCTTTTTCGACCCTGCTCCCGTCTGTCCCCCGGCTTCAACCCGTTTTTGATCCTGACCACGTCTACTCTCCTCTCCTGGCTTACAACTCGTTTCCGACTGCGACCACGCTTTTGCTTTTCCTGTCCCGGCTACTGACTCTTTTCCGTTCCCAGTTCATGCAAACCCCTTCGACTATCCGAATCATCTATTTCTTCTTCTGTTTTTTTCTTCTTCGTTGGTGCAGTCTATTGAACTTGGTGCAGTCATATGCATGTGCAATTTGCCGTACAGATACTGTCTGTCAGTTACATGGAGTTTGTGAGTGTTCTGATGATGTCATCATTACTCATGCGACTCAACTGTGCCCGCCGCGGGTTCTGATTGGCTCCCCATCACTATTTGAGCACAGTCCTGTCAATCCCCTGTGGTCAGTCTGTCGGTTTTTTCTCTGGTTTGTCTCCAGCTACGACCTGTTTTTAACCCGACCACGTCTGCTCTGCCGTCCCAGCTTACGACCCATTTTTGATCTCGACTACGTCTACTATCCCGTCCTGGCTTACGACTCATTTTCGACCCTGACCACGCTTTGCTCTCCCAGTCCTGGCTACCGACCAGTTTTTCCATCCCTGACACTGCCATCGCCTAACAAAACACATACTGTGATTTTTTTTTTCTTTTAGGTGGCTGTTTGGATTCGGAATTAAATACAACAGTTATATTTTGTTTATTTCTTGAATTTTCCTAAGGATAAAAAAAGACACGTAGGCGGGCGTTTGGAATCAGAATTAAAGACAGAATATATTTTATGTATTTTTTGAATTTTCCTCAGGATAATAAAGAAGATAGAAACACAATAAAAAAGACCAAAGCAATCGCACCAGTAACGTAAAACTACATACAATTAGTGCAAAAAATTACATACTGTGATTTTTTTTAAGCGGCTGTTAGTATTTGGAATTAAAAAAATAATCAATATGTATCCTTGTATATCGATTGCTTTGGTCTTTCACAAAGAAGAAAGACCAAAGCAATCGTGCCATTGCAGCATCAAACTACAAACAATTAGCACGGACCAAATACATTTTGTTGGGGTTCAGGATCAGAAAGAATCATAAAAAAATACTGATTATGGTATTAGCTGAACTACCTCCCACGTTGACTTTTTCTCAGTTCGATAATTTATTAGTGATTGCAATATAATACTACATTTGCTGTAACAAATTAATTTGATATGGGCCAAAGGCTTGAATGGAGAAGCAAAAACATGATAACCATGTAAAAGAAGCTTGCGTTGATGAAGATATACCAAGAAGGTACACATTTTGCCAAGAAATCTGTCTGTAACGAATCGACCATCAAGACTATTATTAGAAAATAAGACGGGTGATTGAGGACATTTTCAAAGGGGATGATAATCCTCGCAAATGGAAGTTTTAAAATCAGTTTTAATCTGTCATCTCTGCATCCACCTGCTACTTCACCGTACCAGCTCGGGTCATACCAAACCAAAGGTAAATAAAATGATATTTTTGCTTTAGATGTATCTTTATTACTATAGTTTTTTAATCAAATGCACATATATTACTCAACAGTGGTACTTACTGTACACTATTTTGTTATTTTTATGTTTTATGTGGGATACTGAGGGTTCTATTAACTGCGGTATGGCAATTTCACCTCAGCTTGGATTCAGGTTGTATCGAGAAAAGATTTCCATGTCTCACAAGACAATCTTTTGTTTTTATCATCAGTTTTTAGGATTAGGGCTAAAAAAAAATTCCAAGGCGGATCGCTTTTCTTGTCTTTCATGGATGATTCTTAGCCGAACTCTCCTTCGAGTGTATCAAAGACTCGGAGATTACTGGGGACATTCCTACACGTATGTGGACATCCTTCACCGGCTCAAACGCCTATAAAGTCTGTTTTGGAGCCACGGAGGTTCGGCGCTCGCTTCTAAGATAAGCAAAGCCTCCCTGGCTCTGGTGGCGACAAACGCCGGGCTCCCGGCCAGGGTTTTCCTCGCCTCCCGAGGACCCCGTCCGTTCCAAATACCAGCTCCCCTGACGCCAGGTAGGCCAGCCAGGTGTAATCGGGCCTCTGCAGGGAGGATGAGGATGAGGATGAGGAGGATCTCCCGCTCAATCCCAGAGGCATGATCCTCAATCCCGACTGTTTTTGCTGCGTCTCCACTACGCCGGATTTGTTTGTCTTATGTTGCTGTCTTGCAGGGAGAGAAGGACGACAAGAAGATGAGGAAGTTTTTCAAAGTTTTCCGAGGACGTTTCTGGACGGCGTTCGCCGGGATGCAAGCTGCTCACAGTCGGGAACGTGGCAACTTGTCAGTGCCGTCTATTTCCATCAGTGATATTTTTGTGGCCGGTTCGATAAGGAAGACGGTGAACAACCCCTCCCTACTCCCTACACTCTATTTTTCTATGTTTGTGTGAGCAAGACTATTAGGCGACCAAAACTGACAAGATTAAAAATAAATAAATAATCTAAGAAAAGTGAAGAAAATAGATCATAAAATGTATATAAATACAATGAAATATATAGAAAAAAAATAAATCAAGAGTGATTTAAAAATATATATATACAAACCAAGAAAGATATCCAGGAATAAAACTATATTAATAAAAAATAAATACATGGGTTAATATTTGGTTCAATATGTTTTTAATAAATCCAAAAACAATATTTAAAGGGACATTGTGTATTATTTAGCGCCTACTGTGTCATGGTAACTGATGTGACTCAGCTGTGCCCACTCGATTGGCTCCCTGTCACTATTTAAACCCGGTCCTGTCAATCCCCTGTTGTCGGTCCGTCTGCAAATCTCCGAGTACACTTGGCTAGCCTTTTTAGACCCTGACTCTCGCCTGTCCTGTTTTTGCCCCCGTTTGTCTCCGGCTACGACCTGTTTGGATCCTGACCATGTCTGCTCTCCCGTCCCGGCTTACGACCCCTTTTTGTTCCCGACTACGTCTACTCTCCAGTTGTGGCTTACGACTCGTTACAACTCCGACCACGTTTTGCTCCCCAGTCCCGGTTACCGACCAGTTTTCCGCCCCTGACACCGCCATCGCTCGCTACTTAAGATCCACTTCCGTGTTCGGATCACAATCCGAGTACGGGAGCGACTTGCTTCCCGCGCCCAGCGAACACTGGATCGTGGGCGCAGCCCTTCCTCTCTCTTTCAATAAAACCTTTGGTAAACGCTACGCAAGTGGGTCCTTTTTCCGTTCTGGTCCTGACATAATGATGGTAAAAAAAACAAAACAAAAACAATATTCCTTAAGATGATAAGCAAAGATATATGAACTTAAGATATGTCTTTCTTATTACTTGTCGGTCGATAAATTGGCATTTTATGTCATAAGATTAGGGCAACACGGCGGCGCAGTGGTTAGCGCGTGTGCGGCACAGTTCTGAGGTCATGAGATCGGACCTCCTGTGTGGAGTTTGCATGTTCTCCCCGTTCTTGCGTGGGTTTCCTCCGGGCACTCCGGTTGCCTCCCACATTCCAAAACCATGCACGTCAGGGGAAATGGCCAGTCCAAATTGTCCCTAGGTATGAATGATGGAGCGAATTGTCTGTCCCTGTGTGCCCTGCAATTGGCTGGCAACCGGTTGAGGGTGTCCCCTGCCCACTGCCCGAAGATAGCTGGGATGGGCTCTAGCACCCCCGCGACCCTACTGGGGATAAGCGGTGCGGATAATGGATGGATGGATCCTCACTTAGAGAGAGCTGACATGATTAGCTGCCATTCTACTGCCACGCTACCCTCCTGTTCTTTTTTTCCTTATGCACGTAATTTAAATTATTTTATTTTTAATTATTTTTCCATAAAAGAAGATACAACAATTGTTTCACTGAGGGATCTTTTTTGTGCATTTAAAGTATTATTTTTGTTATTTTTCACACATATGTAAATACTTTCAGTTGAGGGTGTCCCCTGCCTGTTGCCGGAAGATAGCTGGGATGGGCTCCAGCACCCCCGCGACCCTACTGAGGATAAACGGTGCAGATAATGGATGGATGGATGCATGTGAATACATTTAAAAAAATACCCCCCAAGATTCCCCAAATAAGAATAAATATACGAAATTGTTTTATTTATTCCTATTTGTCTGTAATCAATATTTATATTTTTATATATCAGTTATTTCATTATCAATCGATATTTTAAAATCTAAAAAGCGGAGGTGAGGTCAGCTTCTTTGCCATCTGCAAACATTGGTGTAGAGCGAGGGAAGTCGGGAGCGTCTGCCACCGAGAACATTTGCCCGGAATTGGAATCCAAACGCATTATTCAGTGTCGGCACTCGGGAACGCCGGCTGCCCGGGGAAAATTCTCATTGCCTTCGGCTCGCCTCAAAAAAAAATAATTCTTTGTCTTAAGACTTCTTGCTAAGACTTAGGAGTACATGCTCACCGTTTATAATCACTTTGAGCATTTAGAAGCACTGACGGCATCCTGTATGGTCCGATTTTTGCCATATTTTCCTGACTATAAGCCTCACTGGTGTATAAGGCTCCAGTATATATACCATATATATAAACGTATGTATAAAGACTGAGCAAAACCATAATAACAGTAACGTAATCATTACATTAGAATCAATATTTTCAATTGAGAATGTCATCTGGTAAAAAAACAAAAATAACTTATTCATATTAGCATAGATTATTCAATCTCTTTTTTATGCTCATGATTAACAGCACCCTTAGCAGTAGTGGAAGAAAAATGCACCGACTTTGTATAAGCCGCACAGGTCCAAAAGTAGGAAAAAAATACCAGATTTTTCCCCTCTCCCAGAAATGTCTTATGTATTCTATCATTGCCATTTTATGTGCCCGCTTTGAGACTGGGAGGTCGCTGGTTCGCGCCTCGGCCGAGTCATACCTAATTGGTAAAATGGCGGCGCCCTCTGTTGGCTGCGGCTGCATCGGCTCGCTACAACGGGTCAGGTGTATCGACATTTCGTTCTGTGTACATTGTTACTAAGAATGACAATACAAAGGAAATTATTATTATTATTATTATTATTATCTTTGATTTATACCTTATATTAATCAACAAATTGATCCAAAAATTGAATTGGTTGTCAGGTTTTTGCTTCTCCCTTTTGCATCACTGAAAGCCTTAAGACCAACTGTATAACAAATAAAAACAGTACAAATTACAGTATTGTAAATGGCAAGTTCTTACATTGCACAAATGAAGCGAATGAAGAGAAAGACGTTGTGGGAGGTAATTCAGCCAATAGTATGTGGGTAATTTCTGATTGCCGTGAACAAAGCAATGGCAAACCAACATGTTGACTAATAACAGACAAGCATCATAGAAACATCACCAACACAAATGTTGAATTTTATACGTTTTGGGACATGCAAAATAATTTGTTGTTGATGTTGAACAGCGGGGAGAATGTCGTAAAACTGTTCATAAACATCTCATTCCATACCATAAAGGGAACACTTCGCCTTATCCGGGGGTCTACTAAGCAAAATTTTTAGGGTACTTTATTTTGTAGTCTGCCGATTGCACCTGAATGATTTTATGCATTTGACTATAAAGGATTTTAAACGATAGAATAAAAATTACATTTAATGCAAAATATATTCACTGGCTGGACTGTGGTGCGATGTCAGGGCACCCTGGTGGAAAATGTGGTTTACAGGAACGGCGGGAACGGGACATAAGGCTGATAAGATAATCAGCAGCTCCATATGCAAAATGGCCCTGATGACATAGAAACGCTCGGTGTTGTTTTGAGTATTCCAGACATCGCGACGCTCTTCGACGAGATGGTGAAGCACAGGGGGGGCTTCCTTGGCAAGCCCATGGGATAAGTCGGCACGCCATTATGCGGGGAGAAGATGGCCAATAAGAGAAAGGTAAAGGGCTTGAGAAAAAAAATCTATCCCTGTGTGAAAATGCCGGCTTTCTTGTTCATCTTTTCCCTCAAGAAACAAGCGCGCATACATTGTTGGGTTAATGGAGTCAGATAACTCATTTGAACGATTTGGTAAATGGTACATTTTGATTTTTAATTTCCAACACACCTTTTGAGGGTTTCTTTAGGAGCTTGCTTTTGGAAATACCATATTCTGTTGACCCCCAACTCCCCCTCGCTCCACCGTGCATGTTTCTCGTGTGGCACACGGCGCTTTTCTTCCCGCACACTCAGCAGGCACTTGGAGAGTTTTCCGGCAGACAGAAGGCTTCGGCGAGTGCCAGGCATCTTGATGATTTTCTTCTTCCCCCTTTCGCCTTTTCCTTTTTTTTTTTCTTTCTCGGGGAGGTGTACAAGCATCTCTGCCGAATGCCGGCGAGGTAAGAAGCATGGGGTCTTCGGTAAAGTCACCCGACTACCTTTTTTTGGGTCAAGGTGGCAGGATTTCCCTATCCCGAGCCACTTTGTCCTGCTCTTCTGATTGGATCTTGACAGGTTCCCAGGCAGACCTAAAGACAGAGTCTCTTCATTGTGTCCAGGGTTCTCCTCCGCTGGTGGGACGTGCCCAGAAAACCTCACTAAGGAGGTGTCAAGGATGGTCTTGACAATCAGTGGGTATGCGTAGGCTAGAACATGATGTCGGCACACAGAGGGAATCAAAACTCTCACGCGGTCTTGTGACAACAAAGTAACAGTAATTGTCGTCAGGATATTGTCAATTTCTACCTACAAGGTGTTACATCTAATCAAAAACTCATGGTTTGTCACTCAATCACATTCACTTATTCACTTATTCACCCTAAGCTGGGAGAGAACCACTAGGTCAACAGAGGGATCCCTTTCCAGAGCTACTTTGTCTCAGTCATCATACTGGATCCCGAGGCATTTTTGGGCCAGTCTAGAGACATAGTCTCTTGAAAGTGTATCCGGGTCATTCCCAGGGTTTCCTGCTGGCCCAGACCATTTCTCTTTTGATGTTCTCACAGGCAGGCCAAGATAAATTGTCTCTCCAAAGTGTCCTGGGTAGTCCGCGGGGCTCATGCTGGTGGGACATGCCCAGAACACCTCTCCAGGGAGCTATCAAAGAGAGATCCCTTTTCCCTGCCACTTTGTCCAAGCCAGCCAAGATACATAATCTTACCAAGGTTTTCTGGCAAATGGGAAGCATCCCTTTCCCCAGCCCGGAATACCTCTCTAGAAAGGCATGAAGGATGTATCCCTTAACCGAACCACTTTGTCAAGCTCTTCTGGCTGAATCAACACGTGGTCCCACCAAAGTGTTTCCTGCTGTTAATCTGTTCTCTAATCCATTTCCCCAGTTTGGAACACCTCTCAAGAGATGGATCAAAGAGGCATCCCTTTCAACAGCCACTTCGTACAACTGATGGTACGGGAACGTCTCTCCATAGTGTCCAGGGTTGTCTCCTAATGGTGGAACATACCCTGAACACCTGCCAAGGGAAGCGTCAAGGAGGAATCCAGACAAGATGACTAAGTCACCACAACTCGCTCCTCTCAACCCGGCGGAAAAGCGGTCTAGATGACCGGTTTGGGGTTTTTGAATTCAGAATACATTTTGGATTCCAGTTGCTCAGTTGACATATGATGTCTGTATACAATAGTTTAGTTTCGAGCGAGGGAGGGTAAAATTAGTCGTGATATTGATATTGGTTTCAAGGTTAATAGGGACCTGGACCCTGAAGTTGTATACTATTTTATACGCTGTTTTATTCCACTCACACTCAAAAATACTTTGTGTCACCTCAGCCTTGAGTGAAACATTTTAAACGCCTGTGCTTTGGAATGTTTTGTCTGGTTTACCTATCACCTCCCTGGGGGGTTAGAATATGTGTGTCGTGCCCCATTCTGTCCGGAGGGCAATGAACTCTCACCCTTCTCCCAAGCTTCAAAGAACGATGGGGAAATTTACATCAACACGGCGCGGACCAATCAGCCAGAGGCTTGGTCATGGAGCTGGACATTTGATCGCCGTGTGTCATAAAAGTGGGAAACCAGGAAGCCCCCGCTCGCTCGCTCTTTTTTCTACACACACGATTGTAATTGGCAAAAAAGAAAGATCTGTTAAACTCTTTGAATCGGCTGAATAAATTGATATGTGGACAACACTTGTCGGTACGATTACCGTAAATTCCGGACTATAAACCGCTACTTTTTTCCCAAATGTTCAGCCCTGCGGCTTATTCAGTGAAGCAGCTAATTTATGGAATTGTTCTAATGGCCGCTTGGGCCACCAGTAAGCTTTGAAAACTCTCTCGGTGTATTGCTTTCTTGGTAAATATGTGTAACCATGTATAATATGTATTTGCAACTGTATATTTTCGTAATGTATTTATTTTAGAGATTTATTATGTTATGTGTTCTACTGACAAATCAAAAATAAGGGGCGGAGAAAACGTGGCCTGATGGGAAATGTGGTAAAGCTGAGTTACCGGTAGATCTGTCTGTAGTCGCAGCGGACAATAGTGGATATACATTTTTCCCACCCTTAACTTTGGAAATATACATTTTGTTTCCTTGGATTACTTTCAACGGGACCCCGACTTCTGCATCATACCTTAATTATGGGTATCATTTGCGATTTGTGATGTCAATTGTGGTTCTGAATTTGTATACTATCTATGAAGTTACAATTGTGGAACTTAAATCATGGTCCGGGTTAAACTAATGGCTGTGTCGCAAGTTTGCCGCGGGCGCCCGCGGTTTATACATGGGTGCGGCTTATGTAAGTGCAAAAGTGTCAATTCACTCAAAAAGTGTTGGGTGCGGCTTGTAATCAGGTGCGCTCTATCGTCCGGAATTCACGGTAATTCTTCGACTTCTGAGCATGCCCCTACTGTAAGAAATTAGGAGTCAGATTTCAGTTTAATACATTTTAAAACCTTACAACCCCCAAACAAAAGTGTAGGGCCCAAAAAATGAAGGCCAAGGTCCAGGATGACCCGAGTCCGACTCAACCAGACCTTTAGACCTTTAGGCCGATGTGGTTGATGCTGTGGGACGCTTCCCCGGTTGCCAAGCGACCGGGGCTCATCTTGGCAAGTCCGCCCGGAATTGTCATTCTTGTCAAGACTTGATATTCCCTTCGCTGGCGCAGATCATCTGAGCTCTCCCGCCATCACTTTCTTTGCGTTGCCGGGGGCGACACTGACCTCATTTGTGAGGACAATGACCCCCTCTACTTTGGGGATTAAGACATGAAACCTTTGTGGATTAATTAGCTCCTGAGCCTCATTCGTTTGACAGCGCCGGACGCTGTCATTGTTTTCCCCCGATAGATGTACGCGAAAAGAACCGCGGAAGCCGTCGGCCGGCTTATCGGGGCTTAAAGCGGGCTGGCAAGGTGGCGCCGGCGTGCAGAACGCGCTTTGGCCGGACGACGGCAAATCTTGGAGGCTGAGTCGGCGCCTTCCCGCCTCCAGATCTGCTCTTAAGCCGCTCACGCGACAATGGCGCCCGTCCAGAAAGCTCCGAGCCAATCGCGTTGTCTCGCTTGACGCACCGACAAAGCTAAGTGTTTGTTTTGCAAGATGCGGCGCAATTGCGATTTCGACGCTTTACACCTTTTGTGAACCAGTGCGTTGCTTTTTTTTTTTTTTCTTTTAATCTTTTGCTTTTATTTGCTTTGGGTGCTGCTTATTTTTGGTGCAAATTAGCCGAGATGATGCTGTCAGTGGAGCTTACAAAAAATGTAATAATGGATGTGTCAAAGCCCTACATATATATGGCCAAGATATATATATATATATATAATGTATAGTGGGACCTCGCTACTTCAGAGCTTTGCGGGTCTAAAAAAAAATAATATATATATATATATATATATATATATATATATATATATATATATATATATATATATATATATATATATATATATATATTATTCTATCTTTTTTTTTAAGCATTTTTGAAGGGGAGTCGCTACTTCGCAGATTTTCACTTTTTGCGGGTGGTTTTGGTCCCCATCAACCGGGTCTAAAAAAATACTAATAATAAAATAAAATAATTAAAAAAAATAAAAATAAAAAATAAATATATATATATATATATATATATATATATATATATATTATTTTAGTTCTTTTTAAGCATTTTTGAAGGGGCGTCGCGACTCCGCGGATTTTCACTTTCACGTGTGGTTTTGGTCCCCATTAACCGCGATAACCGAGGGATTACTGTATATATATATATATATATATATATATATATATATATATATATATATATATATATATATATATATATATATATATATATATATATATTCATCCATTATCTGCACCGCTTATACTCAGCAGGGTCGCGGGGTTGCTGGAGCCCATCCCAGCTATTTTCGGGCAGTGGGCAGGGGACACTCTGAACTGCTTGCCAGCCAGTCGAAAGGCACACAGAGACAGACATCTCACTCGCTCAATCACACCTAGGGACAATTTGGACCGGCCAATAAACTTGACATGCATGTTTTTGGAATGTGGGAGGAAACTGGACTGCCTGTAGGAAACCCACACGGGCATGGGGAGAACATGCAAACCCTGCACAGGAAGGCTGGTAGCTGGATTTGAAACCATGACCCCTGAACTGCCGGGGTTCATACATTTGTTGACATTTTAAAGACTTTCAAAAACTGGATTTAGGTCAAGTCTAGTCAAGTATTTGTATAGCCCTTAATCACAAAGAGTCTCAAAGGGCTGCACAGATCAAATACTATTGCAAACTAAGTACTGAGCCCTGAGGAATGCCACAGGTAACACTAAAGGGCTCAGATGTCTTGCACCGTATTTAACACAGTGCGTCCTATCCGAGAGGTACGATCTGAAACATAAGAGGACGGTTCCTGAGAGACCAATCCATTTTTCCAACCATTCTAGTAAGATATTATGGTCTACAGTGTCAAAGGCAGCACTAAGGTCCAGCAGAAGCAAAAGCGATGAAGCGAAATCCATTCCCAGTAGAAGATCATTGGTTACCTTAATCAGGACTGTCTCAGTTGAGTGGTTAGCCCTGAATCCTGATAGCATTGATTCAAAAATAGATTTTCATTCCAAAGAAAGCCTTTTTTTTTAGAATAATGAATTCAATGCTTTTTAAGACCTTTCAAGGATTTGCAGGAAGTAGTGAGTAACTAAAACAAATGACTTTCTTCAGGTAACATGCCAAACACTGGTGATAACAAACTCCAATCATGGCTCACAAATGTCCCCTCCCTTTCCCTAAAATCTAATCCTCTGCATCACAACCTGCCAAAACTTTTGGAAATGTCCACAAACGTCCAGAAAACGTGCCAAGGAAGCGGAAGGAAGCTCAGATGCAAGTTGATCCGCAGCCGCTCGGGAATGGGAACAGGATTCCAGGACGACTTGTGAACCTGCGACCAAACAAGCGCCAGAATGTTCATCATGTCGCTTGGCAACCGTGGGATGGGGTTGCGGGGGGTGTGAATCGGGCAACATCCTGCACCATGGGCGTAACCGGGCGGTTTTTAGGGGTGCTTAAACACCTCCAAATTCAACTTGAGCATTTTTAAAAATTATAGCATCTTCAAAATTCTGTTTTCTTTAAAAAAGAACTGGAAAAGCCCGAAGATGGGGTCTTTAAAATATTTTCTCTATTAAGTATGTGATAACACTGCCCAGCTATGTTCAAAGAGCACTTATATATTTTTCACACTCCGCTCATCTGCTTTCATCATTTTTACCTGCCGTGTTGTGGCCACGGAGAGCATTATGATGAAATAAAGGTGGCGATTTCATGTGCTTTCTGACGGTTTCCTGGTATTGTAAGATGAAAATGGTGAAAGTAAGAAAAGGACTGTTTCAAATACAGACCAAATGCCAACCCAAAACCCCAAACAGATAAAAAAAGGTAGCGTTTATTTGAGCTGCAATGATGATTTAAGCCGGAAGACGGCATCAGCCAGTACAATAGTTGAAAGTTACAGATATAACATTTAAATATGATGAAAAATGTCGATAAAAATGGTCAACCAAAACTAAAATGTTAAAAAACACAACGTCGGGAATACAATACCCCATTGTTTTAAATGGTTCGGTCCTTTTGATTCCTAGCATCCGCTTTCTGACGTTTTTTCTGTTCTTCTAGGATGAAAATTGTGAAAGTAAGAAAAGGACTGTTTCAAATACAGACCAAATGCCAACCCAAAACCCCAAACAGATAAAAAAGGTAGCATTTATTTGAGTTGCAATGATGATTTAAGCCAGAAGATGGCATCAGCCAGTACAATATTTGAAAGTTATAGACACCACATTTAAATATGATGAAAAACACTCGATAAAAATGGTCGACCAAAACAAAAATGTTAAGAACACAGCGTCAGAAATACAGTATTCCATTCTTTTAAATGGTTCAGTCCTTTTGATTCCTAGCATCCGATTTTGGCAGTCAAAAGGAGTCAAAAGGAAGCAGTCAAAAGGAAGCCCATGACTGAGAACACCTAGGACAGACCTCAAGAACCCTTTCCAGAGATCTTGGTGTCACAGGCAAATCGAAACCCGGCAAGCCTCGCAGGTCGGCCAATAGCGAGCCTGGCTCAAATCACTTTAAGTGAAATGAAAATAAATAAAAAATACCAGTCTGACACACTTGGTGCTCAGCACCACAAAGCTTTGAACCTAGAATCACCTCTGTCCTGAACACCAGTTTTTCAGACCGGTCGACGGTCAAGTCGGTCCCAGGTAAGGATGAAGAACCAACCGGGCAGCAGTCAAAAGGACGCCCATGACTGACAACACCTAGGACAGACCTCAAGAACCCTTTCCTGGATCCTGGGGTCACCGGCCAATCGAAACCCGGCAAACCTCGCAGGTCGGCCAATAGCGAGCCTGGCTCAATGTCCAAAATGACACAACCGACAGCTTGCGGCAATCTGTTGCCGCCTTGCCGGATGACGCCGCAACCCTCGGGATCAGCTGGCCTTCCCCGAAGGTTCTGCGACCCGTTTAGCGGCACAGAATGTCACCCAAAGAGCCAATTGGACTGGAAACGGCGCCACCCGCTGAGCAATACCGACGCCAATTGTTGCGCATAACGCGGCCAATCGGGAAGCCGGCACGTTTAAAGTTGATTCCTTGTCGGAGAACTCGGTGTTATTACATACTGAACACATCGTGATAAGAAACATGGCGGATGTCTTATAAGCAGAGATGGGAACAGCGCAGTTATAGATAAAGCTTTACGATATTTTGGTTTTTCAATGTGGAAAATTATGTTTTTTCAACCTCTCTTTATGACATTTTCCCCGTTACACAAAGTCAAAATCAAATTATTTTCCGTCCCCAAGACGTTTTCCCAAAAATAAATAAAAAAAGAGAACTAGACAGAGGGAGTTACACAAGCAAAGAAGACCATACCAATTGTGACAAAATTTAGCTTCAAACTACACTAACAAAAAACATTACATAAGTGACCCTTTTTTTTCATTTTTTATCTAATTTAATCGAATCTAATCTAATCAGCTATAGGTCAACATCATCAAACATGCCGGAACGGTATTAGTATGTGTCAGTGTCATGAAATATGCTATTGGCTGAAAAACCTCCCACAATGCCTTTCTTTTTTTTAAGTCTATAATCACGTGGACTTCTTAAAGACTGCAAATTATCCTATTATACAATGTACATGCATTTTTTTGTACTGTATTGAATGGCTATGGGTCCCAGGACTTGTAGTGATGCTAAAGGGAGAAGCAAAAGCATGGAAACGGAAACGAAGCTTGCAATGGGTGAGGAAATATAAAAGGCACACAATACATAAATGACTACCCTCGCTAAGGACTATTATTAATAATAAGGGGTGATTAAAGCAAGGAAATATTCAAAGGACATAACAATCCGCATTAAAAGTAATTTTAAAAATCAGTTTTGTTTATCTATCTCATCTGTCCTTGCCTTGCATCCAACCTATATTTTACTGTACCAGCTCAAGTCGAGTCAAAACAAGTTCAATATTTTTTCTTTTTTTTCACACATGGATATTTATTCATAATGTTATTCAATCATTTGTAGATCTTGTGTTTTTTTTTTACAAGCTGTCTAAAATACTTCTTTTTGGTGTATTTTGGACCATATTAGAAGAGGTAAACACAACTTAACACTTTTTGTGCTTAATTTAGTCGACATTGAATGGGCTAAACAAAATCCAAATTATGAAGCTCATATTTGAATCAAATCATGTCTAAAACTGACCAAATTTTGCCCAAATGTCAATGTCCAAAAGGTGTTCAGTACTCTGCTAACAGGTAGTTATGCTACTAGTAAGCTAGCTTTCTCACTGTTAGCATGCTATTATTATGGCAGCATCGCCCTGGAAAAGACAAAAAAGTTAAAAATATGCCAAGGTTATACACAAAAGACATCTATATTTAGTTTCAATTTAAAAGTTAAAAAACAATGTTTATTTTCAGGTTTTTCAATGCAAAATTCAAGCAATTTTTAAGAATCAAAGCTAATTTTACACTTTTTCCAGTATGGGGAGCCATACATATATGTTATTTATATATGCGATTTTTAATCTTGCTTTTGCTTTTTTAAAGACGCATGATTTAAGGATGTTGAGTCAATTATGAATACATTTATTTTAGAGACAAATCTCTCCTCACACAGGTGTTGGGTAAAACTGTTATACGTGGGTTACATTTTCAGTTGCAGGAAGTTCTTACCATTACAATTTACCACTGGGAAACACAATGTTTTTGCATGGCCCATAATAAATGTCTATAATTGTATGTAATCCTTGGATTATTGCATATTTCATGGTGCTCTGTTTCCCTTGGACGCAACCCGTGGGTGGCGATGACGCTTCATATGCTGTACAAACTCATGCCAGCTGCAGTTAATGACGACAGAAGAAGAAATGCAACGGTAAAGAGAAGCCACCAAAGAGTGATGTGAGTGTCCTTTTTAGCAGGCCTGAGAAACATGGAAGGAGAAAAATATTAAATGTTTTCGAGATGAAGTGTTTGAGGAGTATGTTAGGAGTGACAAGATTGGATGGATTGAGAAATGAAATTGTGAGGGACAGAACTGGAGTAGTAGTGGAACTGAGCAAACGTGTGGATAAGAGAGTGCTCGGTTGGTTTGGACACACGGAGAGGATGGACGAGGAGCGAATGTTGAAGAGGATCTACAGAGCAAAAGTCAATGGAAGGTAACCAAGAGGAAGGCCGCGATTGACGGGGATGGATGGTGTTATGAGTGCACCACAGGAAAGAGGTCTAAATATAATGGAAGCTACAGCTCCTGTTGGTGATAGGAATGAGTGGAGAGGTGTTGTAAAAGGATAGTGGGATGTTTGGACGCGTTCTAAGGGATGGGCAGGGCACCCATATGATGCGGCAGGGGTAAACCAGTGAAAGCTGTCGGGCCCTGTTGTTGAACAGAAGTGTGTTGTGTCACCCTGACCCGAGTGACAAGGCCACTTTCTTGTGTCCCGTTTCATCTGGAGGGACGAAAGCATGACCGACTTAGGTGCCGAGGTGCCTAAATTGTTTGGGTGTTTGGGCAATTGGGTTGGCCATGGTCCCAAAAATTTGGTGTGTGATTTTTTTTTTTTTTTTTTTTTTGGTACTTTTTCCCCTTTTTATTTTCTTTGTTTTTTTTTTTGTAAGTGTTTGTCTTTCTGTCGGTCACCCCTCTCGAGGGATATGACCAGGGTAGATAGATAGATAGATCAGTTTGGTGGCCTTGGGGGTATGGCGCCCGCCCCGAGACTGGGAGGTTGTGGTTCAAGCCTCGTCCGAGTCATACCTAAGACTTAAACATTGGTACCCGTTGCCTCCCTGCCTGGCGTTCAGCATTAGGGAATTGGGGGGTTTGGTCACCTAATGACTCCCGACACCTCAGTTGGGTTTAGCGAGGGGGCTGGGAATCCCCTCCCAAAAAGAGTCAGAAACTAGGGGGATATGGCTGCGGTATATAATATACATAATAGATAGATGGATAGAGAAACATGGCAATAGTTTTAAGCATTTACACGCAATTCACCTAAAATTCAAGAACAATTACTGAAAACGCAAATTTAAAGTTAAAGGATTTCAAGCACCTGTGCAAAACTCCGTCTTTTAAGACGTTGAAAATAATGACTTTTCACAGGCTAAAGATAAACTTTGTGAACACAACACCGATTATATTTACCGTATTTTCCGCACTATAAGGCGCACCTAAAAGCCTTTATTTTTTTCAAAAGCTGACCATGCGCCTTATAATACAGTGCGCCTTATTTATGGATCAATATTAAGTCGCAAAGTCTAGCAAATAATGCAGCAGCCGCTGACTATATTTTCCCCCGAACGCCGAGTAGTCCGCAGTGTATGCTGGGATTTATTTACCAGCGTTTCATTGGCTAACCAATGTGTCAATCATCATTTGAATCGATCACTATGAGCTAAAGTTATTCGGAGGTCAAGGAGGCGGATCCTTTTTATCATTTACAGGCTGGCATAGGCTAAAGCGGCAAAACAAAGCCTGCAATTGCCCGAAAAAGGTGAATGTGAATAGCAAGTCTGGTTGTCTACGGCATAGAGGAAACATGTTTTACCATTCTGTATTTGTAAATATTTTACTCTCCTGGATTTACTACACTCACGGATATAAGAGGACCATGGTTGCACATTATTATTGAACACAACGACTTCGGTGAGCTACTCCGGCTATATATTTTCCCTGCATCTTGTTTCAGACTGAACTCGATGTTTCTGTGATAAGCGGTGCAGATAATGGATGGAATGGAGTGTCTATTTTTAATTTAAACTCAATTCCAAGTGTTTATTGTCATATGCACAGTAAAGTTGCGAGCGAAAAAGAAAATGGAAACTAAGGAATGGTTGGCATTTCTTGAATCCCAAGACTTTAACCTTCCGATTGATATTTGGAACGATGCATTTGAGTGACATCGTACAGACACCGCATCTGCACGTGTCTAGGACACGTATTTGCTTCTTTGCAAGATTTCGGAATGTTAAGGGGGTAAGAAGTTTGACTGAACTATCTGACTGTTTTGTCGACGTTCCCATTGTAGCGCCTTATAATCCGGTGCGTCTTATGTATGTCAAATATAGGACCAAAAACTATTTTTTCGGGGTGCGCCCTATAACCCGGTGCGCCTTATAGTGCGCAAAATACGATAACTGATTTTGGTCCATGTTGTATTGGCTAAGAACAACCCGATCATGTCGAAAATGAACCAGAGCAGATATAGCCAGATACCCATTCAAGGTGTCCGATTCTCGGCCTTTTTACTCAATGCATTTACCCGGATCCCACGAGGCGCGAGCGGCAGACTGAGACACGATGACAGTCGTCTTGTTTGCACACTCGAACGCACCCGCGCTAGCAGAGTGAAAGCTTTAGCAAGGGGGGGGGGGGGTGGCACGCCTCCCCAAACCCCCCCACGAGAAAACCAGACAAGTCGGCTTTGCGCTCTCTGTTAGCGCCCGTGCTACACCTGCTCGGCTAATCCCGGCAGGGCCGGCGTCTCCGCCGACGCCTTATGTCTCGGCGAGTGGCGCTCAATCGCGGGTTTGTCGGCATTACGGCGAAGCTCAGGAACAAGCTCGGCGGGGCCCCCCCGGCGGGGCCCCCTCCGCCTCTCCTCGATGTCTGATGTGTGTGAGCGATGGTTGGCGCCGCTGACGGCTAGCGACACGAGTCCCACAAATCAACAACCTGCAGCGGCGGCCATTAAACGGCAAGCGGCGGCGGGCGGTGCTTCCGGGGGACGCTAACTTTAATGGCCCTACTGGGTTTTTAATGAGCACTGTGCCCCAAACAAAATGAGCTAATTAGCGCTAGCATCTATATATCATGGACAACGCTGTACTGTAGATATCCTATACACGCCGTTGCTGCGCCCGGTTAATGGTTCACTTCCGTCTATTTTTCAGGATTCTCCTCAGCTGAGTAGTGTTAAAACACGAATTCCATCATTTTTTGCGGTTAATCTGTTCTCTAATCACCCCTATTAACACACTATTGCACAGGACATTTTGATGCAGCAATGCACTGTGGGTCTTGTAGTACAGAGACAGATAATACAGCTTACAGTAAATTCCGGACTATGGAGCACACCTGATTATAAGCCGCACCCACCACATTTTAAGAGGAAAACCGATTTTGTACTTACACAGGCCGAACCTGTATATAAGCCGCATGCGCCCACATTAAAAAATTGTAACACAATCACAAAATTAGCCCAAACCCGCGATTGTAACTGAATATAAAGTACACAGTTCAAAAACCACAGCCGGCAAAATGAACAGAAAATGATACCGGTACTTAAGGTTTGATGCAGACCTGCAGAGTCCAGGTACCCGTTGAAACTAATCCAAGGAAAAAAAAGTCTATATTTCCAAAGGTAATATATATCCACTACTGTCCGCCGCGACAACAGGTCTCACTCACCTTTACCCCACTTCCCGTCGGCCCGCGTTTGCTCCGCCCCTCTTTTTTAATTCGCAAAACATATCAAAATAAGTGTCTCAAATAAATACATTACAAAAATATACAGGTGCAAATACATATTATACATAGGTTACACATATTTACAATGAAAGACGGTACACCGAGAGAGTTCAAAGCTTTAATTATAATACAGTATTATAACTTTCATCCCAAACCGTGCCTGTGAAGGGTAGCAAAACGCTACTAGCAACAGGCTCGCAACACAGTAAACGGCTCTGTTAAAAAAAAAACATACCGTACTTGTAGAAGCTACGGTAAACCGTCCTCATCTTCCCCCTTATAACTAAAGTCATCAAAGTCGTCTTCCCCAGTATGGGAAAGAGACTTTGTCATACAAACGTCGTCCCACGCTCCCTCATTCAAAAACACGCTCGCAAAGTGAAGTTTACGTGCAGTAGCTATGTTTCCTTCTTAATCGGACTGCTCGTTTGCTTTTGGCTTGAAAGCTACGTCATGTGCCTTTTTTTTTGCAATTTGCATAATGAGGACATGTCTACGCTAATTTAATTTGTGCACAAGCTAAGAAGTTGCAGTCTTCCTCGGCGCATATATTCCACCGGTCTAATTCTTACCTTTTGTACTCGAGCGCCGCTGGCGGCTGTTAGAGAAATTACATAAATTGGCCGCATCACTGAATAAGCCCCAGGGTTGACATTTGGGAAAAAAGTAGCGGCTTATAGTCCGGAATTTACGGTATTTACTCCAAAAAGCCTCTAGTTTATGACTTGATTTCTCTACTTGCGTTTTATTTTCTGCACCCAAAGTAAAATGACTGCAGTTCATATGAACTGGATTGCATATGTATTTATATCCAGTCGTTTGCAAAAGTTTGGGCACCCCTGATCATTTTCAAGATTTTCCTTTATAAATCATTGGTTGTTCAGAAACCAATTTCAGTTAAATATATTAAATAGCAGACAAACACAGTGATATCTGAGAAGTGAAATTAAGTTCATAGGATTTACAGAAAGTGTGCAATAAAAACTTAGGGTATAGGAGGAGGAATGGGTGCCGAAGTGTGCGGTGTTATAGAACCTTTTAATATTAAATGCACCTCACAGCAACCAATTTATCCTACAATACAAGCTTAACAAAAATGGACAGTCAACAATTCAATCAAATAACAATCAGCACAGTAAACGATTTAAAGTGAGTTTATTCAATTCAACCTAACCCTCAAAACCTGAGACAACTGGTCAAGTAGACAGAGCCTACTATAAGTATTTTGTTCGCAACAAAGGTCAACTGTAAAACAATATAAAGTGAGTTTCACTCTAAAGAATCTCAAGTCAAACAACTGCTCAAGTAAGAATACACTGCTGCACTTCAAGCATGTTCACACAACAAAAATAAACAGTTCAACAAAATTAAGAGTGTTTAATACTGCAGTGTAAAATAAATAGATAAAATCCTCCCAACCCGAGACACTGTTCAAGTAGAAATAGGAAATAGCACTTCAAATATTTTGTTCACAACAAAAGCCCACAGTAAAACAATATAGAGTGACCATCCAATCCCTCACTTTGTGTGATGTTACATACTTATTGACAACAGTTAATAATTAATAAAGCCAGATTCCTTTTAAACTATAATGCCTTGTATTTATTATATTGTTCTCTAGTTCTACCATATTTAACATACAGGGAGTGCAGAATTATTAGGCAAGTTGTATTTTTGAGGATTAATTTTATTATTGAACAACAACCATGTTCTTAATGAACCCAAAAGTCTCATTAATATCAAAGCTGAATATTTTGGAAGTTGGAGTGGGGCTTTTTTAGTTTTAGCTATTTTAGGAGGATATCTGTGTGAGCAGGTGACTATTACTGTGCATAATTATTAGGCAACTTAACAAAAAACAAATGTATACCAATTTCAATTATTTATTTTCATCAGGGAAACCAATATAACAGCTCAACATTCACAAATATACATTTCTGACATTGAAAAACAAAACAAAAACAAATCAGTGACCAATATAGCCACCTTTCTTTGCAAGGACACTCAAAAGCCTGCCATCCATGGATTCTGTCAGTGCTTTGATCTGTTCACGATCAACATTGCGTGCAGCAGCAACCACAGCCTCCCAGACACTGTTCAGAGAGGTGTACTGTTTTCCCTCCTTGTAAATCTCACATTTGATGAGGGACCACAGGTTCTCTATGGGGTTCAGATCAGGTGAACAAGGAGGCCATGTCATTAGTTTTTCTTCTTTTAGACCCTTTCTTGCCAGCCACGCTGTGGAGTACTTGGATGCGTGTGATGGAGCGTTGTCCTGCATGAAAATCATGTTTTTCTTGAAGGATGCGGACTTCTTCCTGTACTACTGCTTGAAGAAGGTGTCTTCCAGAAACTGGCAGTAGGACTGGGAGTTGAGCTTGAGTCCATCCTCAACCCGAGAAGGCCCCACAAGCTCATCTTTGATGATACCAGCCCATACCAGTACCCCACCTCCACCTTGCTGGCGTCTGAGGCGGACTGGAGCTCTCTGCCCTTTACCGATCCAGCCACGGGCCCATCCATCTGGCCCATCAAGACTCACTCTCATTTCATCAGTCCATGAAACCTTAGAAAAATCCGTCTTGAGATTTTTCTTGGCCCAGTCTTGACGTTTCAGCTTGTGTGTCTTGTTCAGTGGTGGTCGTTTTTCAGCCTTTCTTACCTTGGCCATGTCTCTGAGTATTGCACACCTTGTGCTTTTGGGCACTCCAGTGATGTTGCAGCTCTGAAATATGGCAAAACTGGTGGCAAGTGGCATCTTGGCAGCTGTACGCTTGACTTTTCTCAGTTCACGGGCAGTTATTTTGCGCCTTGGTTTTTCTACACGCTTCTTGCGACCCTGTTGACTATTTTGAATGTAACGCTTGATTGTTCGATGATCACGCTTCAGAAGCTTGGCAATTTTAAGAGTGCTGCATCCCTCTGCAAGATATCTCACTATTTTTGACTTTTCAGAGCCTGTCAAGTCCCTCTTCTGACCCATTTTGCCAAAGGAAAGGAAGTTGCCTAATAATTATGCACACCTGATATAGGGTGTTGATGTCATTAGACCACACCCCTTCTCATTACAGAGATGCACATCACTTGATATGCTTAATTGGTAGTAGGCTTTCGAGCCTATACAGCTTGGAGTAAGACAACATGCATAAAGAGGATGATGTGGTCAAAATACTCATTTGCCTAATAATTCTGCACTCCCTGTATTGTGCAGAAGTCTGGACCAATCATTACAAAAGTTCACTACAGCCCCTTTTTATACTCCAAAAACGTGCAATTAGAACCATACACAGGGTAGGATATCGGGATCATATTAATATTTTATTCCTGCAGTCGAAATGATTACAATTGGATGTTTCACTTCACAACTGCTATTTAAGGTCAACAAAAACACATCGCCAGAAAACATCCAAAAATTATTCATTCGGAAAAAGGTAATTTATAATTTAAGGGGCTGTAGTAAATTTATAATCCCAAAGGTGAGAACCACCAGGAAAAGTATGTGTGTGTCTGTGTGTGGAGTCAAACTTTGGAACAATTTACAGGACGAGATCACACAACATCCAACTATTCACTTGTTTAAATATAAATCCAAAAGACATTGCTGGCATACCCATAATGCCACATCTTTTGTCTTTTATTAGGTATTGGAGTAATCAAAAAGTAACTGAAAGTAATCCAGTTAAAGTAACCCTTCCCAACCCTGTTTATAACAGCGTTTGTCCAAACTGCCGAACAGTGATCTTGACATCAAGGCCCAATGAAGAACTTCACCATTATCGAAAACACGTTTTTTTTCCAGAAGCATCATAGACTGAAAACGTTGAATCAAAGAGTCTATGATTCCGTCCAAAACTTGGACAAATGTTGCTCGACGTGCCGTCAAAAAGTTTCGACGACAAGCTCGACGACGATTGTGACGGCGAAGTTTTGCGCAAACAAAGAAAGGAAACGAACACAACGACAGGAGACGCGAAACTAAACCGGGGGGGTTTACGTTGTCAACCCCTGCTGTTGAAAAATGAGTTTGACCCGACAGAAGGAATTAAAAGTGCGCTCACGGATTTTGACGCCTCGTCTCAACCACGACTGTCACGCTCGCTCGCTGCAGATTTTTATCAAGCGCAAGGTTATTACATTTCAACAATGTGACAATTAAAAATCCCTCCGTCAACTCCAAAGACCAAAACACGTGCTTGTTTCTTTCCAGAATGGAAAACAACTTTGGATTTCTTCTCCTGTGAAGCGGCACACAGTAAGACACAGTAAGTTTGTCCTACGCTAACTAGTCACGTGATTTGTTTTGACAAAAAAGTCTCGGATATTCTTCAAATTGTACCGCGTGCCCTATAGTGCTGTGCGCCCTGTGTGTGATGTAAAGCGGACGTAGCTGTGGACACCACGAATGAATGAATATACAAATGAATGAATAAAAACTTTATTCAACATTGAAATAAAAACAGAACAAAAACAATAACTCAAGAACAAAATAATGTTACATAATATCAGTGTTCTGGTTTGGACGCATTGTTTTTGCTGGGGACGCATCGTGTCAAATCAACCTGCGTCCCCGGGACGCAACTTATTGACACAATTGCGCACTGCTCGCACATTCTCAGCGCACAAGAAAATCCAGCCAGCGCACAAAAATGAGGGCTCAAAATGACTAATTAAGAAGCGACTAAAGTCAAAGTTACAGTGCATGAAGGTAAAAATACACCGGTTCCCCTGACGTTGTGTCCTAAATGCGGTATTTTGAAGTCGAGTCGAAGTAGAACGAAGTTGAGTAAAGTTAGTAGAGTTGGTCGAGAACCGGCTTCTTCGGCTCGGTTCACTAAAAAGGAACCGTCTCTTTCGGGTCCTAAACGGCTCTTCGGGTTGTTTTTGCATCTTTAATCCCAACATGACCAAATACTATGTAAAATGATGCACAAAATGACTTGAAGGAATGGGGGAATAGAACAAAAAAGAAAACAATACCAAAATGAAAAATAAGTGAAAAGCTGAGAAAAAAAAGAA
This sequence comes from Urocampus carinirostris, assembly GCF_059441175.1. Taxonomy (NCBI): domain Eukaryota; kingdom Metazoa; phylum Chordata; class Actinopteri; order Syngnathiformes; family Syngnathidae; genus Urocampus; species Urocampus carinirostris. The sequence goes on along the minus strand of NC_142352.1, from coordinate 3,212,133 downwards.
ACAAAAGGAAGAGAAAAAAAGAAGGAAAAATTCAGAAAAAAGCCAGAAAAAAAGAAAATAAAAAAATGTAGAAAAGAAAAAGTAAGGAACAAAAAGAAAAAAGTAACAGCTCGGAAAAAATAAACACAATGACATTTTTTTAAAGGAATTTAAAAAAAAAGTAGAAAAAAACACGGAATTCAAATAATTTCCAATGATATCAAGTGAATCTTGTTGCCAACATTGTACTTCCACTCAAAAATGTGATTAAGTACAGTTCTGTATCTTACAACCAACTAAATAAGCCCCCCAAAATGTTAATATTATGCGACAAAATATGTCAGGAAATAAAAAGATATCTTGTAAAAGAATTGTAAGAACAAAAGACGTTTGTAGGCCGTACAACCTTTGCAATAGTACATGAGTCAATTCATTCAAAAGAGAAAAATCATTTTGCATTGCCGGAAATTCAGCAAAATGTAACTCGATGTCAAGTTTTGGACATGTTTGATATTGATTTAGTTGCCACACTTGGGATTATGGTTGCTCACTGTTGTTTCAAGCGTTGCTCACCGACTTTGTCTGAACGCTCAGACCCGTAAGGAAAATGACAGGGAACATTGGTGGCATGCATTCATTTCTTTCTTCATTTTGAAAGCTTTTGAAGATGGCGTGCCAACCGAGGAAACGTGAAGATTTACAAAAGGGTCGGATCGAATCGCGTCAATCAGCCAGAGCGCTTCAATCGCTCTTAAATGGGTCAGCGATCGACCCGGGCGGAGAACCCGACGGGCAAATTCTCGTCTTGACGTTGATCGGCGGGATAACTCGATCAAGACCGATTGATCCGCACGATCCGATGCTTCTGATGTGTTTTTAATCGGACCGCTTGTCCTGGAGACACATCGGAGATGACCCCAAGAGCTCCGGACGTCTTTTGGACGTCTCATTTTGGGCTGGGTCCGTTTGAGAACTAATTTGGTCAAAGATAAGACATCTAACATTGGACTGTGTCTACCCCATCCAACGTAGACCAAACTTAGTCCAAAATAGAAAATGCTGTTACTGCCGTTTTTGATCCTGACCACGTCCACTCTCCCGTCCTGGCTTTCGACCTCTTTTGTCCCTGACCACGTCTACTCTCCTTTCCTGGCTTACGACTCGTTTCCGACCCCGACCACGTTTTTGCTCTCCTGTCCCGGCTACTGACCCGTTTTGATCCTGACCACGTCTGCTCTCCCGTCCCGACTTATGACCCCTTTTTGTTCCCAGACATCTAATATTGGACTGTGTGCACCCCATCCAACGTAGACCAAACTTAGTCCAAAATAGAAAATGTTGTTCCTGCCGTTTTTGATCCTGACCAGGTCTACTCTCCTGTCCCGGCTTTCGACCTCTTTTGTCCTCGACCAGGTCTACTCTCCTTTCCTGGCTTACAACTCGTTTCCGACCCTGAGCACATTTTTGCTGTCCTGTCCCAGCTACTGACTCGTTTTGATCCTGACCACGTCTGCGCTCCCGTACGACTTATGACCCCGTCTGCTCTGCGGTCCCTGGCTTACAATCCGTTTCTGACCCTGACCACGGTTTTGCTCTCCTGTCCCGGCTATCGACCCGTTTGTCCGTCCCCGACACCGCCATCGCTCTCCACAGAAGTTCAACTACCGCGTTCAGAGGGACCTGCTTCCGGCTAGTGAGCCGTTTTGATCCTGACCACGTCTGCTCTCCCGTCCCGAATTATGACCCCTTTTTGTTCCCGACCACGTCTGCTCTTCCGTCCCTGGCTTACGACCTGTTTCTGACCCTGACCACGGTTTTGCGCTCCTGTCCCGGCTATCGACCCGTTTTTTCCGTCCCCGACACCGCCATCGCTCTCCACGGAAGTTCAACTACTGCGTTCAGAGCAACCTGCTTCCGACGCCTGACTATTACCGGATTGTGGGTGCAACCCTTTCCCTTTCTTCCAATAAAACCTGAGAGAAACACAACGCAAGTGGGTCCTGTCTCCGTTCTGGTCTTGAAGGTAAAACGTGGTCGGGGTCGGAAACAAGTCGTAAGCCAGGAAAGGAGAGTAGACATTGTCGGGGACAAAAGAAGTCAAAAGCCGGGACGGGGGAGTAGACGTGGTCAGGATCAAAAACGGGTCGACGGGAACAAAAAACAGGTGGGAGTCAGGGTCGAAAAAGGTTCGCCTAGTGTTAACTGAGGTTCGCAGACGGACTGACCACAGGTAACAGAAAGGAGTGGGTTTCAATAGGGACTGGGAGCCAATCAAAGTTCGAGGCAGAGGGCGCCAAAGAAGCGGGCACAGGTTCATCACATCGGTAATCATGACAATTACTTTTGACATATTTTCAACATCGTGGATGATATATTGTTTTCAACCCGATTATCGGTTGACCACGAAAGCCGTTGTATTATGTACTATGGAAAGAAGGAGGGAGAGGCTCTTCTGCATCTGAACATAAATAATCGCCAAATTGAATGAATGAAAATGCCAATACCGATATCCGTCACATCGCCAAATTTCAGTGCCGATAATCTACCAGCCTGATAATCGGTTGACCACGAAAGCCGTTGTACTATGTACTAGAGAAAGAAGTGTGAGAGGCTCGTCTGCCTCTAAGCCTAAATAATCGCCAACTTGAATGAATAAAAATGCCAATACTGATATCCGTCAAATTGCCCAATTTCGGTGCCGATAATCTACCAGCCTGATAATCGGTTGACCACGAAAGCCGTTGTACTATGTACTAGGGAAAGAAGGAGGGAGAGGCTCGTCTGCATCTGAACCTAAATAATCGCCAACTTGAATGAATAGAAATGCCAATACCGATATCCGTCAAATCGCCAAATTTCGGTGCCGATAATCTACCAACCCGATAATCAGTTGACCACGAAAGCCGTTGTACTATGTACTAGGGAAAGAAGGAGGGAGAGGCTTGTCTGCATCTGAGCCTAAATAATCGCCAACTTGAATGAATAAAAATGCCAATACCGATATCCGTCAAATCGCCAAATTTCGGTGCCGATAATCTACCAATCCGATAATCCGTTGACCACGAAAGCCGTTGTACTAAGTACTAGAGAAAGAAGGAGGGAGAGGCTCGTCTGCATCTGAACCTAAATAATCGCCAACTTGAATGAATAAAAATGCCAATACCGATATCCGTCAAATCGCCCATTTTGGGTGCCGATAATCTACCAACCCGATAATCGGTTGACAACGAAAGCCGTTGTACTATGTACTAGGGAAAGAAGGAGGGAGAGGCTCGTCTGCATCTGAACCTAAATAATCGCCAACTTGAATGAATAGAAATGCCAATACCGATATCCGTCAAATCGCCCAATTTCGGTGCAAATAATTTATCAACCCGATAATCGGTTGACCACGAAAGCCGTTGTACTATCATCTTTTAGAAAGCTTGGAAAAAATGTTATTTCAACCAAATAAAGAAGTTTTCGGAGGTCTTTTTAGCACCTTGAGGAATTTCCCTCAAAACTCCTTTTACTCGGCTATTTCAAACCTCTCCGCTCATCTGATCGGGCAGCTTCATGCTTCCCCGTTTCCTCTGAGGATCTCCAGAGGAGAATAAGATTTAAAAGGGCTGCGATGGGAGGGGCAATAGGGGGGGTGCGCTCAATTGTTTATTGATTTTCTAATAGGCTTAGTGCAAGGAATCAAGTGAGGGCCGTCGGCTCGGTCGTCGGCGTGACAAACAACAGGTAAAAGGTTTTGGCCTCCGGACCTGCTCCTCTTTCCTCACCGACATTGTTATCTACGTCTTAAACGAGTAGCGACATAATCGGCACGCTTGCAGGCGGGGCACGCCGCGCTAAAAACCTTTCCCCCCGGAGAGCGTGTTTATGGCGATGGTGAAGGACGAGCCGTTATGCAGAGTGCAAGAAACACAAAAACAAATCCTAGACCACTTATTCTAAGTATATTTTTAGTTTTTTCCCCCCCTATATTTAAGCTTAAGATCGATAGATCGATAGATAGATAGATAGATGGACAGATAGATAGATGGACAGATAGATCGATGTCTGGATGTCTAGATAGATAGATATATGTCTAGATAGATAGATATATGTCTAGATAGATAGATAGATAGATAGATATATGTCTAGACAGACAGACGGACAGAGACAGACGGACAGAGACAGAGACAGAGACAGATAGATAGATAGATAGATAGATAGATATATGTCTAGACAGACAGACAGAGAGAGAGACAGAGAGAGAGAGAGAGAGAGAGAGAGAGAGAGAGCTAGATAGATAGATAGATAGATAGATAGATAGATAGATAGATAGATAGATAGATAGATAGATAGATAGATAGATAGATAGATAGATAGATAGATAGATAGATAGATAGATAGATAGATAGATAGATAGATTGATTGATTGATAGATGTATGTCTGGATGTCTATATATATATATATCTCTATATGTCTAGATATTCGCTAGATAGATATATGTCTAGATAGATAGATAGATAGATAGATAGATAGATAGATAGATAGATAGATAGATAGATAGATAGATAGATAGAGAGATAGAGAGAGAGAGAGAGAGAGAGAGAGAGAGAGAGAGAGAGAGAGAGAGAGAGAGAGAGAGAGAGAGATTATTCATCCCCGAAGGGAAATTCACACCTCCAGGAGTATCCTTTTGTTGAAAAATAAAATAATAAAATAAAAGATATACAAAAATACCCAATATAATGTGTTGATATAGAGTATTTAAATAGTGCTAAGGAAAATACACACTGTGATTAGAACAGGGTAATATGCAAATGTGGGGGTGGGGTTTAATGTGGGCTTTTACTCCCTGGGTGGAGTTAAAGAGCCTAATGACATGAGGAAGAAATGATCTCCTCAGTCTGTCCTTTCAACAAGACTGTGACAGCAAGTGGCATATCGAGCAGTTAGTAGAATATTTTTCATACAGTAAATTCATCGCAGTTTCGCTACTTTGCAGATTTTCATCGTGCACATTTTTTCAGCAATCTGATTGGCTCAACAGTCACCCCTGTCCCATTTCTGCCTGTGTCTGCCTGTACATCAATTACATTAAGGGCTGAGTTGTACACATATGTAAAAGCTTTTTTCTAGTATTTTAGCACTGTTTTCGATTTTCATTGTTCAGAGTGGTCTCCAGTATTTTTTTCAATGATTTCCAGTACAATTTAATACTTTCTGTAGGTAGATCACAATTTTTAGCGCTTTGCAGTATTTCTCAGAGAGTTTTGTAATTGTCAGTACATTTTCATAATATTTTAGTACTTCTGTATTTCGTACCATTATTGCTATTCAGTACTTTAGGAGGTTGCAATATTCTCTCACAATTTTTTATTTTTTTTAAATTTTTTCAGCGCTTTGCCATTGCCAGACTTTTTTTTAATTTTTTTTTTTTTTTGAAGTACTATTTTATTGATTTATTTATTTGTATTTGGTGTTTTGTACTTTTCAGTATTATTCACTGTCTTTGAATATTTGTTTAAAGTTTTCAGTACTTTTTGATACCTTTTCATTGGTTTGCAGTAATTTCTAATAATTGCTGTTACTTTTCAGTACGTAGTAGTACTTTTCAAGGTTTTTCAGGGATTTTTCAAACCTTTCTTGTAATTTTAGTACATTTCAGTAATCTTTAGTAGTTTTCAATTATTTTTGATACTTTTCACTACTTTTTGGTACTGTGTTTTTTTATACAGTATTTTTTAGTACTTTTTCATTATATTTGAATACTTTTTAAGTCAGTACCACTGATGACACAACTTTATCTACGACTGTGCATTTTTTATACCTTCAAATACTTTTTGTATGTTCTGTGTATTTTAGTCGTTTTCCGTACTTTTTTTGTCCCTTTTTTTAAACAACGTGTTAACGTTTTTCTGTACGTTTGTCTTTTTCAGTATTTTTTTCAAGGTTATACAGTTTGTACTTCTAAATGTATTCAGTATTCCTTAACACTTTGATTACATGATGTACTTTTCATTACTTAGCAGTGCTTTTTAGAACCGATTCATACACTTTCAGTACTTTTCATTACTTTCTTTCTTTTCTTTCTTTTTCACTTTATTTTTAGTACTTCTCAGTACTTTATTAGTACTCTGTATTTTTGAGTACACCTGTGCTGTTGAATATAATCTCAATTTACTGTTGGGGTTGGTCAGGAGTAAAATGGGCATAAATGGGCAACAAAAAAAACGGCGGAGCATCCTAACGTGGAATAAAAATACACACTCCCTGTTAGCATACATAGCATTAGCACGGGAAAAAAAAAGTTTTACACAAAATGTAAAATGTTTCTTGTTGCAGTAATTATTGCGCTACACATGACGTGAAAATGTCGGCCCAATTAGCCGTTTTCCCGGCGTGGTGTCGTGACTCGTTAGCGTGCGAGTTCTCGGGTGTAAACGGGGAGCACAAGTGTTAGCTTTGGTGTGAGTGCTAAGAGACTCCAAGGCTGCTAACTGCTAGCACCCAGACCTCTCTGAGGATACGCTGCATAGACGGTTTTTATTCTCGCCTGAATTTATTTTTACAATCACATGCCTGCAAACGGGTGTAGCATGGGCACCTTAACTGGAAAATAGCATGAAGCCTTACCCCGTCCTAGGTCAAGTTCGATCACAATTAAACATTGTATTTTAACATTTGTATTTTTCCTAAAGGGGGTAGGTCTAGGCGTTTCCAGGAGTGGCCATTTGGAGACAACCAGTTTATAAAATATATATACCACAGCCATATCCCCCTGGTGGGAGGTGGCTAGAGTCATTTCTGACTCTTTTTGGGAGATTCATTCGGGGGAGGGGATGCCCAGCCCCCTGGCTCAACCCAACTGAGGTGTTGGGAGTCATTAGGTGACCAAACCCCCCAATTCCAACCCCTAATTCTGAACGCCAAGTAGGGGGGCAACGAGTACCAACGTTTAAGTCTTAGGTATGACTCGGCCGAGGCTTGAACCACAACCTCCCAGTCTCAAGGCCACCGAGCTGGTATAGACAACCAGTTTACAGCTATAAAACCTCTGCGACTGTGTATTTTACTAAGGTCAATTTTTTTAGACATTTTGAAAGAATTGTAGATATTTGACTTCTCTTTCCAGAAGTCAATCAATGATCGTGTACACCTGCCCGTAGAAATGAATCACGAGTGGCGTTACGCACATTCATATTGAGTCTAATTTGAAAACCTTTCAGCCATCTTCGTATCATTCTTTTGAGAAATTCATTGACTAACCAATGTGTCCATCATCATTCGAATCGGTTACTGGCTAAACATATTCGGAGCTAAGGGAGTGGATCTCTGTTTTATCAATGCTATTGGGAAAAGTGTTGTTGATCAAAAGGTCACAGGCTAACGGCCATATTGGACAAAAAAATAAGAGACTGTTTATTTGAAATCAGGAATTAAGTGGCGGAACAAACTTATTACAACGACGATCATCAAATGAAGCAGGAATGCTTTTAGGCAGATTTTTTTTTAATCTGTCAGCATTATCAAGTGTTTAGGAGTAATTATTTCAGACAGTTGGATTCACAAGACCTTGTAGCTTTAGCGCCTTTGTACATTGAAAATAAATTCACCAATTAAGTCGGGTGCTTAGTGCGTTGTTATCGCTTCTGAGAATCGACAGCGAGGCTAACAACCCTCAAGCCACCACAGCCGAAGGTGGCTAGTCACCAACACCAGATCCATTACCCACAAGACGGATGACTTGGAGCTAGTACTGGTGGACAACTGCTAAAAATGTTATTCTTGTATTTTCAAAATCGCGGGGACCTTTCTGAAGTCGCAGCCAGCTAGCCAGCAACTCTCTAAATCGCTTTTTGACTCTGAACAGAGAAGCTATCCAATCTCTTGACTTTTCATGTAAACAAGGGATCCACCTACCACCAAACCAATTCTGTTTTTATTTGCAGATTTATAGTTGTTATTTTGTTACACCCTTATACTCTCAGTCCGTAATAACATCATCATAAATTGGCCGATCGTTGCATAATCCGCAGGGTTGAAAATTTAAGAAACAAGTCGCAGCTCATAGTCCGGATTTTACAGTACTTTGTGAAGAAATTTCACTGAAACAGACTTACTAGGCTGTGATAACAATCACTTGTTTTGGACACTTGTGGGGAAAAAAAATAGTCGAAAAAAGGTCCGTCCCGCAAACAGATGCCACTAGAGGGCATCAGTACGTCATAAGATTATGGGGAAAGTTTTGATTCTGATTAGCAGGTGTTATGATAAAAGCTCATTTTTTGGACTGTCATAACGATTGTTTAGTGTCATTTATCGAAAAAAATCATGTCAAAAATCATCAGTCATGGCAGAAAAACTGCCACTAGATGGCGTGGGTACATCATGTGGAGTTTTGACTCATGCAGAATCGGGAGCATAATGAAAACAGAGACCCCTGATTTAAGCTAAAAATTCGTTTTTCTAAAGGACTTTGACATTTTGGAACGGATAAACGTATGAAGAAAGGCTGAAAAACACTGTTCTAATGTACTTGGCGAACTTTCTCTTCGCTAATAGGAGTCAAAGATCTTTTCGGATGGAGCGGAAGATGGGGCCCCACCCTGTCGGCCCCCCAACCTTTCCGGACCTTTCCCGTCTTCTCGGATTCTTTCGGGGCTCCCCGGTCGACGCCCGCTGTCGAGGCCGGCGAGCGTGAAGAGGACGGAGGGGCTTTTTTCCCCCCCGTTTTTCTCTTCTTCTCGATTTTTGAGGAGGGGGGGATTTGGCTGGAGCTCCGGGGCGAGCAGCTGGGCACGGCTAACGGGGAATGATAATGACCTCGGAAATGTGGCGCTCGCTCCACAACAATAGTGCGCTCAGCCGGCTGGAAAATTGTGTTCATCAGCCAGCCTCTGCTCACTTACTAATTGACATTGCCAAATATTTTAAGAACAATTGGAATGTGGCAGGAGGGGGGCGGCGGACCGGAGTGCAGGGGGAACGCTCCGAGATCTTAATCCCTGGATTTACCGTATTTATTTCTGTATTGCGCATACGTTTTTGTACCCAAAAAAACAAGGGGTCAGTGAGCCGGATAGGGCTCTTTTCATCTGTACATCGAGTTCGTACAACTTTTTCAAAGCTGAATTCAAGCACTTTTCAAGCACTTTCAAGGCCAATTTTAAATTTTTCCAGTACCTTCAAAGTTGACTATTATTGTTGACTTTGATGACTAAAATAAAATCGCTACCTGGCTGCTTCACATACTTTTTTCATTGACAGATTGGCTTCCCTTCTGTTTAAGTTCAGTGTTCTCACTCACCATTTGTGAGCCTGTCAACAAACCTCTGCCCCGCAAGACGTGGGTTTTGACTCGGTCCCATTTCCTGTTGGTATTTCCTGTTCTGTATTGTACCCATCTATTTTGTCCTGTTTAATATCGCTGTCCAGTTTCGTTCCCGTCTAGTTCGTTCGGTTTAATTTTGATATCCAGTTTTGATATCAATCCTGTCCGTCCCGTCCCGGCCTCAGGCTTCCTGTCATTCCACGCCAGACTGCAACTTCATCTGTCTGATATATTAACGTGCATGACTGCCCCATTTCCCGTAAAATAAAAGCTAGTGTGAGAATTGTCACGCATTTGGGTTCTCCTCCTCTTCCGGTTCTTGACATTATTATATCTATAACTTAAGCCAGTTTTTCTCAGCACTATGTCGTAATTAATATTATTCTGGGCCTATTCATCCCGATAGTCTTTACCCTTTTTCTATTTTCTATTTTGAAGTCTTTATTACATACTTTACCCTGGAGTGCCATATCTAACCTGGTTACCTACAGTGTTTCGCAACGTTTATATCAATGACGATTTTAATTCTAATTTCATGACACGATTTTTACTAGCAGTGCTATGTTGTACCTTGTTGTAACGGGGCATTATGGGAAATAATTCAACCAAAACAACGTACAATGCAGTACCATGAGTTAAAATAGTGTGATTAGAGAAAACCAATTGCCCTTTCATCTGTCATCTAGATCCCTAAGGGTTTTGTGATTACGCAGTGGATTTCTGCATGCTAACCGGTTTGTGGTATAGAAACGGTTGCCGATGACTGATCTCTAGCCCTAGTGGTCGAGTGGTTAAGAATCAGCACTCTCACCGTGATAATTCTCAGCATGATATTCGTGAGCTACAATTTTGGTTTGAGCTGAGAAAAAGTGAAACGCTATTGTGGAATATGGATAATAACTAATAGTAAGTATGTAGGAATCTGGTGAAGCGGATATGATGAGGGAGCCGGGGCGACAAACTTCACGAGATAGCTTAACTTTATTTGAGAACACTATGGAAGCCAATGTTGAACGTTTGGAACTTTGAACGTGTCCCGAATGCAATAAAGCACGTTCCCTTTTTGCCATATCTCCTCTCTGCGTATATTTTGGGGCGGCGCTCGCTCCAAAAACGCAATTTCATATAACCGAAACATTTGGGGTGCGTCTTCTACGCAAATAATTACGGTAACCCCCCCGCCGGCCCGCTTTCTCTTTGCTCCTCCCGTCTTTGCGATGAGGAAGATAGCGAGCACATTTCTCACGTCACATTTGTCATGTCGGCGAACTGATGTTGACACAAAAGACTTTTATGTGACCTGTCAAAAGAGAAGGAAAGAGAGAGAGGGAGAGAGAAAGGGAGCGGGCGGGCGAGCCAGCCGGATTCCTCAGGGGCGGTGTCACATGTCGGCTTTTCCATTTTTAATGAGGAAAAGGTCAACATATGCTCAAACTGCTTCACCCGCGAAAGTTCACTTGTTCATTCGTAACCTCGACCCGTCTGCAACCATCTCCACTTTTCACGGTCTTGTTAATAAGTTTATAGTTCAAAACAGGGTTCGGTAAACCTATGGCTCACGAGCTATAGGTGGCTCTTTTCATGAGTACATTTAGCCCGATAAAAATGTGCTATTTGTGCTAAATTTTCCTCTATCGGGTTTGGTGGATGCATGTCAGGTCCAGGACAGGAAGCAGGAAGCAGAACCCACTCGCGTAACGTTACTCACAGTTTATTGGGGAGAAGAGAAAGGACCGCAAACTCGATCCGGAGATCGTTGGTTGCGGGGAGTAGATTGCTCGGTCAAAATCAAACGGATCGTGGCGAGAGCAAAACAGGAGCAAAAACACGGGGAAATTCTCAGGGCTTGACGTGTCAGTTTTGCAGACGCTCTGACAAAGGGCGACTCACAGGACAGCATTTAAGTAGTCACAGGGAGCAATCTGTCAACGAGTTTCACAAGGCTTGGCAAAACAAGAGCAAAAACACAGGAAAAAAACTGAGCTTTACAGGGCTTGACGTGTCAAAACAGAGTTTTGCAGACGCTCTGACAAAGGGCGACTCACAGGACAGCATTTAAGTAGTCACAGGGAGCAATCTGTCAACGAGTTTCAGCTGGTGTCCATGGGCGGGGCCAGTTGGGCACCCTGGCAACCGCGACAGAAGCTGGCGCCACATGCCGGGGGCCAATTGGGCGCCATGGCAACAGTGATATAGCCGAAGCCACTCTAATTATGCAAGCTCATTTCATGATGCACTGTTTTTTTATGATAAAAACCCACACAACTGCAATTAACCACAAACACTAGCCAAGCACACAGAACAATTTGATTGGGTGAGCAGGATCGGTGGGCGGAACTAGGCAACACTCGTCCCTCACATGCGCCCATTGCGCTTAAGGGAAATATATCCATACATTTTTCGTTTGCAGTTTTTTGAGACATATTTACGAAATAACTTTGCGATCACCTTGTTTTGAAACTATTATTCATGAAAAAAAATGAAGGTCAAAATGGGCCGAAATGAACTTAAGTAACTGTTGCACGGATACATTTAAAATGGTATATTTGTTGATATGGGACAAAGGCTCTGGAATTATTATTATTATTATTTCCTAAATTGTATCAAATCATCGAACGTCACAGAGAGAAATAAAATGCGCTGAAAATGTTGCCTTTGTCTGAGAAGCGGGTTTGGCGGTCTCTAATTTAATAGAAACTTAAATTAAGGAAAGTAGAAATTCAAGTGAGAACAGGAGAAACGTCCTATAAAAAATCCCAACCTCATAATCAATATTGCTATGTTTCTTGAAAATACTCGTTTTCAAGAAAACGCTTTTATGAAAGGGTGCATTTCAAACAATGTTTCAATTAGGGGCTTGTTTTTCCATTTTTGTTATAAACTACAATATCTAAACAATGCTTTCCATTAACACGGGCCTACAAAATAACATTTTGTATTGCAAGAACACTGAACTAATGCATGTACAATGAATACACTTTGCAAGAACTTTTTCAGCCCCTGATGTTTCCTGTGACGTGATCACATGATTCGGGTTGCCATGACGATCCCGGACGTGCACTAAACGTCATCCCTCTCTGCCCTGACGCTTACGAAAGCACTTTGTTATTTTTATTTTGCGGTGTAATACGGTGGATACTCCTGCCAACTAATGTTGATTCATCAAACCGATGTTATTCCCAGAGGCTTCATACTCACTGATAGACAGCACCTAGGCCTTTGGAATAGTTTAAAAAAACAAAAAAACTGGAAATGCATGTGAAAATTTAATTTTAAATGATGTGACGTAATGAGTTCATTGTATCAGACCCCGAGATAGGACGTCCACCCCCTTAATGACATTTTCACTTCACAGTGTGGAATAAGATGTTTCTTCGGCCGCCTTCTTGAGTTTGGCCCCAGCGAACGCACTTTTCGCCTGTCTTTTCTTTTTCTTTTTTTTTCCCGGCGGTTAAGAACGAAGCAGATGAAGCCATCGCTTTTGATCAATCAGAAGATGTTGTCATTTTGTGGCGTGCTGCCCTCTACTGTCAGAGAAAATTACCGTCAACGTTCCGTACGATCGGCGTTAAGGGCGCCACGAGCGTCACGGGAAAAGAGGCCGGAAATCCAAAATGGCCACGACTTCGGATTGGGAATAAAAATGCACGAATTAAAACGATTAAATACGTTCGCCACAAATGTAATATAACCAACAACAAAAAAAATATGCTATAACATTGCCGTTGTCACAAAAACATATGTTGCCATGAACCGGACCAGGATCAGGACCCAAACGCGTGACGTTCTCACACAAGCCTTTTATTTTACCGGAAATGGGGAGTCATGCACGTTTGGGATTGGAAGCCAGAGGCCGACAAGATCGATACCCATTGCCCGAGTTTATATTGGACAGATGGGGTCGATACCGGACAGGACGGAACAGACAGGATAGATAATGAAAGAGGTTATCGAAAATAAACAGGACAAACTAGACGGGAACGAGAACTGGAGAAAATAATAAACAGGACAGAAATGGAAACAAAACTGGAAACCGAAATTAAACAGGACAAAATAAACGGGAACAATACCGGACAGGAAATACCAACAAGAACAGGACCCAGAACCCACGTCTTGCGGGGCAGAGGTTCGTTGACGGACTGACAACAGGTGACTGACAGGACTGGGTTCAAATAGTGACAGGGAGCCAATCAGAACCCGCAGCGGTGGGTGCCAAAAAAGCGGGCACAGGTGATTCACATCGGTAGTCATGACAGTGACGCACCTTTATATCTCATAAAGGTAAAGCGATATTATTAGGGTGCGCCTTTAAGTCCGGAAATCACGGTAAATACTGCTAAACAATATACGGGCAATTCTCTGTTCGAGGCAGCATGTCAGTCTCTTACCCTGGTTTTCTTTATAAATCTGCATTATATAAAATAAAAAAATAAAATAAAAAAACACTGTAATTTATTCACTTTTAGTGAGTGCAATGATTTAACCCTAAATAAAATGCATTTCAAATATTATCTTATATTTTAGATATAAGATGATATTTTTATTTTTTATATTTAGAAGGGATGTAGGACATCAAATTATAAATCATGTTTTAATAATTTGAAAAACTACATTAAACTTAATTTCATTATGCAATTAAATGCTATGAGTTCATGTCTTTGCCATTCAGGTCAAATTCTACATGTCCCATTAGTAATAATCAACCTGTTTAGAATGTGCTCAATTTCCCCCAAAAGACTACAATTCCATAAAAGCCATTTACAGGAAGTGACATCATTCAACAGGAATTCAACTGTAGAAAACAAGGTAACTTTAACTTTGACTCTCCTTACTTTTTATCTAATTTCAAATGTGTTATACTTGTATGAGACACTGTTAAATTTCTAAATTTCTTTGTTGTGCCAAATTATTGAGAATGTTTATTGAGTACATTAAAAATAAAAAAACATTTTAGATTTAGTTATTCTGTTGAAAGTTAGCTTAACTAAGCATCGAACAGCTAAAAAGCTACAGCTAGATTAGCTTTAAAAGAATCAACCCTGTTGGGTTCTACCTGTTAAGTCTATGAACCTAATTGGTTGGAATGGGGACCTATCAGGGGGGACATTTAGTTGGGGTGTGATGATAATAATAATAACAATAATAACAATACAATAATAATAATAATAATAATAAAAATAATGATAATTGTCAGGACCAGAACAGAGACAGGACCCACGTGCGTTGCGTTTCTCACAAGTTTTATTAGAAGAAAGGGAAAGGGTTTCGCCCACGATCCGGGGATTACTGAACGCGGGAAGCAGGTCGCTCTGAATGCGATGGCGGTGTTGGGAATGGAAAAAAAAAACGGGTCAGTAGCCAGGATAGAAGCGATCGGAAACAAATCGAACGCCAGGAGAGTAGAGTAGACGTGGTCGAGATCAAAACAGGTCGTAATTCGGGACGGGAGAGCAGACGTGGTCGAGATCAAAACAGATCGTAGCGGGAGACAAGCAGGAGCAAAAAAAACGTACAGGCGAAAAAGGGCTTGCCGTGTAAAAACAGAGATTCGCAGACCGACCGACAAAAGGGGACTGACAGGACAGAGTTTAAATACTGACAGGGAGCCAATTTGCCAACAGTCTGCAGCTGGCGCCACACGGGCGGGGCCAATTGGGCGCCATGGCAACCGTGACAATAATAGTAATAATAGTAACAGTAATGATAATAGTAATCTATATTAGCTTGACCACAATGTATTTCCTCCTGTTAATGATATGAGTGTTTAAAACAACAAGAAAAAAACAAGAAACATAAGATATATGTATATATGTATCTATATATTTTTTTTGAACCGTGAAATCTTCTACTGATGTGGTAAGAGTCGATTTTGCTTTTGCTCCCGACGTATTTTGCATTTCTCTTTCTCGGAATCGGTCATGCATAGTCATGACGTTCCCTCAATCCACTCCAGCGGCTCCTTAATGACGTATTAATTACACGCCGGCACTTAGCGCTCGTGCGAGTGTGTAACGCCGAATATCGCGCCGCCTTCGCAACCTCGGGCGAAGACCATCGTTTCAGTTTACGGCCCAGCGAGCTAGCCATAAAACGAGCTAGCGGACAAACGAGCTAGCGGACCGATGCCCGTCTTGTTTGCTAAAGACCGCGGGGCGATCGTTCATAGGGTTCCTAAACCTTTTTCACGGCCCAACTCAAAATAAGGACGATTTTTCCAGTACCTTCAAAGGAAGAAATCCAGCTCCAATCAAAATATTTTTGGGTTGTTGACTTTGATGACTAAAACAAAGTCGCTATCTTGATTTTAGCAGATACTTTTTGCTATTTTGTGATGCTACTATCTTAAATCTACAATATTTGTGGGCTGCTTTAAACTGATATGAATTCTGCCATTCTGCTTCAACAATCCACGCACAGCTTGGCTACGTCTCATTTGTTTACAAACACCGAAAGGGCTCTTTACGTGCTGGGTATGAATTTAGTTCAATACGGAAGACAAAAACAAAAAGACAAAATCATTATTATTATTATTATTATTATTATTATTACGCTTAACTGAAGGTGGAAGCCAAATTGTAAATGCAATGTTCTGGTTTGCCCGCGTCCCTGCGTCCTAGACGCATCATTTTTGCTGGGGACGCATCGTCTCAAATCAACGGGACGCAATTTTTTGGACACAAAATTGTCATTATTACCCGATTGCATTTTTTTTAAACAAAGATTTACCGCAACTTTTCGTCAGGCAGATCCGGCAGATGTTGTTTTGGTCTCGCGGTTCGAGTTTTCATCTATATGTAACGGGTGTAATAATAACTTTTGTTTTATTAAAATTCCTGCTGAAATATGTGTATAGTTTTTGGAAAGTGTCCTGCAATGATGAGTCCAACAGTGCCACCTGCTGGTATGGGGTGGGGTTTGGTTTTGGCTTCTGACATTTGACCGGGAGGCGGGGTTTGTTGGCAGTATTCAGAGAGAACTGCTACTGGTAAGACACATCTTTTGGTGTTCCACAAAAGAAGTTTATTTTAAACATTATAACCCCAGCTGACAAATCTCTCAACATGCACAGTAATGTGATTGATGTTGTCAAACTGTTTGGATTTATTTTCGTTTTGTTTCTGTTTTACTAAAATATTAATTCCCCTTGTAGAGATCAAAGAGATCAAAGCCAGCAGAAAAGCTAATGCTGTGACTCATTCATTTGCAGGTAAATTGTACCCGTTTTTATACTCATTATTGTTTTTATTTCTATTTTCTCATACACATTAAAAAGGATGATGTTGGTTAAAATTCAGACCAAAGAAAAATATGTTGAATCCATTGTAAACGTTAACAATCCACTATACTTGTTAAAATGGATGTAAAAATGTATTGTGATATTCTAAAATGTATTTCATGTAAATTGAAAAGAAAGCTCTTTGATATGCTTTGTTGGGCAGTATTCAGAGAGAACTGCTACTGAGATCAAAGAGATCAAAGCCAGCAGAAAAGCTAATGTTGTGACTCATTCATTTGCAGAAACTGTAATAGTAAAAACCTCATCATCCACTCCAGCGTGAATGTGGATCTTGGGTGGGACAAATACACCGCGGTTACATATACGCCGATCTCGAGTTGTGCAGTGAAAAGTCCGTCTCTTTTTAGAGAACCGGCTTTTTCGGCTCAACTCTTTCAAGAGAGCCGGCTCTCAAATGCCTCACTTGCTTTGATGCATTATATTACGACTGATGATGTTGTATAAAGAAGTTAAGAAAAGACAGGTTTGTGGTTATCACTTTAATCAGTATATTACCAGCAATAATTTGATGCAGAAAATGAATTCATAATTTGATGATTAAAACTGAATGAATATATATATTTTATTATATTATTTGTCACAGATTTACAATTTAAACCTGGATAACACTAAATTTTGGTGACCCATAGATCTCTGTTGGGACCCATATGTTTTTGAGCATGCGAGTCCCCGGGACCCATCACATTTCACAGGTCAAATCAACACTGTAAATGGCATATTTACATTGATTTGGGACACAGGATTTGGCATTATTATCATTTCATACATTTGATTAAATTTCTTTCTCTCTCTTTTCCACCCCTTTTCTCCCACTCTCTGTCTCTTTTCCACCCCTCTTTCTCTCATTTCTTTATCTCTCTTTTTCTTTCTCTTTAATCTACTAGTCCGGCCCCCGACAGAATGTTTGTTCTATCGTGTGGCCCCCGAGTTAAAAGTTTGATTTAGACACTTCTGAGGGCCTGACGTCGGTACATTAAGGGGTTTTAAGCAGCTAGCTAACAGCTAACGTTGCGATCAAAACTCCTTTCATCGAATGATGACAATGTCTTCCGTTTTTTTAATCCAATGCGGCATGTTTTAAGCTCCTTTGTGCTCTTTATTTTATTTATTTTTTAGCCACGGACGAAAAAAAAAAACCCAGAGTCAAAGCCGGCGCATTAAAATTCAGCAGCTAATTACGTCGGCGACACCCCCAGCCTGTTGAGAAAGTGTTGTGTTTAATAGTCTCTATAAAGAAAATAGCTTTTTATCTGGCGCTCGTTTTCATTAATTCCTAATTGGGGAGCGGGGGGCGGGGGGGAATGTTATTATTTCTTAGATTAAAATAAACATCGCCCATCCCGTGTACGAAGCCATCACGCTACACGCGTGTGATAAGCACTTCATGCCTCTGTGAATAAATAAACAATTTCATCTCCACTGCCGGAATTAAGTTGCTTACAGCCTTAAGCCAAGACGTTCTCGTTTATATTTATATTTATATTCCACTCCCAAGACTTAAAAGCAAATTAACTTTCCTTTTTTTTTTTGACCCGCTTTATATGTATATCTTTAATTAGTGTCTTGTTTAGCTTAAACCCGGCGATTATCGCGCAGTCGTGACCTAATTACCGCGCTAGGGTTTTTTTGGGCGCTCGCCCCGAGGAGCTCGGCAAAGTTACCTTTAAAAAGTCGTGTAATCGCCTCGCACTTAATCCCGATAAACGTTCGCTTTAGACCGACGTCCTCTCATTACGCCGCGTTAAGTGTTTCGGCTGGGAGACGAACGAGACTAGCGCTAGCTGCCGCTGCGTCGCGTTTGCCATGGCCCGTGTGGCGCCAGCTGCGGCTACCTTTCTATTTAAGCTCAGTGCTCTCACTCTGTGGGATAGTGGGATTGTGGACACGTTCTTAAGGATGGGCTGGGCACCCGTATAATGCGGCAGGGGTAAACCAGTAAATGCTGTCGGGCCCTGCTGTTGAACAAAAGAGTGTGTTGTGTCACCCTGACCCGAGTGACATGGCCGCTTTCTGGTGTCCCGTTTCATCTGGAGGGACGAAAGCATGACCAAGTGCTTGTTTGGGTGTTTGGGCGATTGGGTTGGCCAGAGTCCCAAACATTTTGTGTGTGCTTTTTTGCTATTTTTTTTCCCTTTGATTTTATTTGTTATTGTGTGTGTTTGTCTTGCTGTCGGTCACCCCTCTTGAGGGATATGACCAAGGTAGATAGATAGATAGATAGATAGATAGCTCTCACTCTCCCTTTGTCAGTCCGTCAAGGAACCTCTGCCCCTCAAGACGTGGGTTGAGACTCTGTTTTCCTGTTGGTATTTCCAATCCGGTATTGTTCCCGTTTATTTTTGTCCTGTTTAATAACAGTTTCCAGTTTTGTTCCCGTCTATTTTTGTCCTGTATGTTATCCTCTCCAGTTTTTGTTCCCGCCTTTTTTGTCCTGGATATCCATCTATCCATCCATTATCTGCACTGCTTATCCTCAGTATGGTTGCGGGGGTGCGGGAGCTGACACCCTGAACTGGTTGCCAGCCAATCGCAGGGATCACAGGGACAGACAATTGTGTGATTGCTCAGACAGTGGAAGCTTAGAGGCAACGTTGCCGAAAGTAATACATTATATTTTTGTTACTTTTAATGCTTTTTATGTCGGGACCAGAACAGAGACAGGACCCACTTGCATGCGTTTCTCTTAGTTTTATTGGGAAGAAGGGAAAGGATAGTACACACGATCCGTAGATCGCTTGTTGCGGGGAGCAGGTTGCTCAGATGCGGAAGTGGTATTTCCGTGGCCAGCGATGGCGGTGTCGAGAGCGGAAAAAAACTGGTCAGTAGCCGGGACGAGGGAGCAAAAAATCGTGGTCGAGATAAGAAAAAGGGTCGGAGCTGGGAAACATACAGGAATCAGAACAGGAGAGAGTCAGGGTGAAAAAGCTTGCCTAGCGTAAGCTGAGGTTCGCAGACGGACTGACAAACAGTGTCAGGAAGACAGGGGTATAAAAAGTGACAGGGAGCCAATCAGGGTCTGAGGCAGTTGGCGCCAAAGGAGCGGGCGCAGGTGCCTCGCATCAGTAATCATGACATTTTATCTGGAGACATACTTGACTGGCATTCTGCTTCTACGAGTACCCCAAAACTAAAAACTTTATTAAACACTTGGCAAAACGAATAGAGGAAGAAGTGTGTGGTTTTGTTATCGAGATTCTCCGTTGCTTGTATTCTTCCTTGTGCTTTTATCAATCATGTTTAGTTGCACAACACATCTAGTGATCATTTAATGCACGCTGTCCCTTTAATAACCAACCAGGAGAACGGATTTACTATTTCCATAGGTTTCCATACCCCGCAACACGGTAATTTCAATTAAAACTAATTATGAGACGCAAAGCTTGAACTGGAACAATGATGAACTCAAAATAATAGTATTCTATTCCAGGATTTGAACTAGTTGCCTACTGCTTCCCAAGCCGATTTGGGAGAATCGATCAAATACAATTGCAAATAACTAGTACTCTATCTCCTTATAGACACTTTATGAGGGGAGTGGCTGGAAAGTGCACACCTGCGTAAACATTTGCAGCCCTCTATAATGACAGGTTTAGAAATGTAACGAAATAATCCACCAAAAAGAAAAATTTAAATCAGAATTGCACAAACAAAAGCAACAAGTTTGAATGAACCGATTCCAGTATCTAAAAAAGGTTTTGGGTCCTACCTGAAGAAGGCGATGATGGATGCGGACTGTCCTCCTGGACGCTGCCGGTCTGCGAGTGTCCCCCTCCCGCACCGCTTTCCTCGGTCACGTTGGACGATCCGGGCGTGGTTGATCTGCTAATGGATTGAGACTCGGGATCGCTAGCCGACCCGCGTCGTTCGTCCACGCCGTGCTGCTGGATCGGGTCCTCGGTGCCGCGCCGGTCTTTGCCGTGGACGCGGGAGTGGACTACCATCTGCTGGTAAGTCCGGAATACCAAACCGCAATCGGGGCACTCGGATGGTTTCTCCAGAAAGGCCGTGTTTCCCTAAAGGAGAGAGCGACGTCATTTGAAAATTAGTCTGGTTGACATTGAGCTAGCCATCCATCCATCCATTATCTGCACTGCTTATCCTCAGTAGGGTCGCGGGGGTGCTGGAGCCCATCCCAGCTGTCTTCAGGCAGTGGGCAGGGGACACCCTCAACTGGTTGCCAGCCAATCGCAGGTCACATAGAGACAGACAAGTCAGTCACTCACACCTAGGGACAATTCATCCATCCATCCATCCATTATCTGTACCGCTTATCCTCAGTAGGGTCGCGGGGGTGCTGGAGCCCATCCCAGCTATCTTCGGGCAGTGGGCAGGGGACACCCTCAACTGGTTGCCAGCCAATCGCAGGGCACATAGAGACAGACAACTCACTCACTCACACCTTGGGACAATTCATCCATCCATCCATCCATTATCTATACCGCTTATCCTCAGTAGGGTCGCGGGGGTGCTGGAGCCCATCCCAGCTATCTTCGGGCAGCGGACACCCTCAACTGGTTGCCAGCCAATCGCAGGGCACACAGGGACAGACAATTCGCTCACCCATTCACGCCAAGGGACAATTTGGACTAGCCAATTAACCTGCCATGCATGTTTTTTGGAATGTGGGAGGAAACCGGAGTGCCCGGAGGAAACCCACGCAAGCACAGGAAGAACATGCAAACTCCACACAGGGGGTTCGATCCCACGAACTCAGAACTGTGCCGCACATGCGCTAACCACTGCGTCGCCGTGCTGCCCATGACATTGAGCTAGCGGCGCTTAACTAGGCTACTTGTGGCCATCCTATGGTAATTGTGCCAATTACACAGCCAAATGCACAGGTGTCAAAAATGTGGTCCGCGGGCCAGATAAGGCCCGCCAAGGCTTTTAATCTGGCCCGCGAGACATCACAAAATGAAGCACAATAGAACAATGAGTTGAAGTTTTAAATATGGCCACTGGATGTCGCCAAAGCCAGGTGCCACTCACAAAACAACTGTAGCGGCTTCTCTCTTTTTCCTCTCATTTTATGTCTTTCTCACTTTTCACTCTCTCTATCAATTTCTCTTTTACTTTCACTCTTTCTTCCACTCTCTTCTTTCTTTCTCACCCTCTTTTTTCTTTTTATTTTTTGCGCTGTTTTTTTCCTACCTTTCACTTCCTCTTTTTTTCTCTCTCCCTCTCTCTTCAGCCATGTCTTTTTTCACTCTCTCTATTCCGCACTCTTTTTCTTTCTCTCTCTCTATCTCTCAGTATCTCACACTCACTCATTTTCCCTGTCTCTTTCTTGTTCTCTTCTCCCATTCTTTTATTTGCTTTCTCTCTCCCTTTGTCTCACTTTCTATATCTTACCCTCTTTTTTGTATCCTTCTTCCTCTCATTTTATGTCTTTCTCACACTCTCTTATTTTCTTCTCACTTTTCGCTCTCTGTTTTTTTAAATTTCTTTTTTACTTTCACTCTTTCTTTCACTCTCTTCTTTCTTTCTCGCCCTCTCTTTTTCTTTTTCTTTTTTGCGCTGTTTTTTTCCTCACTTTCACTTCCTCTTATTTTCTCTCTCTTCAGCCATTTCTTTTTTCACTTTCTTTCTTCCGCACTCCTCTTCTTTCTTTTTCTCTCTCTCTCTCTCTCTCTCTCTCTCTCTCTCTCTCTTTCTCTCTCTCTCTTTCTCTCTCTCTCAGTATCTCACACTCGCTCATTTTCCCTGTCTCTTTCTCCTTCTCTTCTCCCATTCTTTTATTTGCTTTCTCTCTCCCTTTGTCTCGCTTTCTCCCTTTCTATATCTTACTCTCTTTTTTTTGCATCCTTCTTTCTCTTTTTTATCCCTTTCTATATTGTGCTCTATTTATTTCGCTCTCCCTTTCATTTGTTTCTCTTTACTTCTCTCTTTTTTTTCCCTTTCTCTCTTTTTCACCCTCTTTCTTTCGCTATACTGTAATCCACTAGTCCGGCCCCCGAGAGATTTTTTTTCTATCAATCCAGCCTACTAAATGAAAATAATGAAATCGTAATATTACAGAGACCCCTCACTATTTCGCGCTTCGGTTATCGCTGGTTCACTGCTTGGCAGATCTTGAATTTAATTGTCTTTATTCGTGGCCGACCGATTATCGTTTGGGCCAATATTTAGGGATTTGATGGACATGGGTATCAGGTTTTTTATTCATTCGACCAGCCGATTAAGTATATTCCAAGCTAGATTATTTAGCCGACAGATGGAAAGCTGGCTCGTTGCGGTCATAGACTTTTTGGAGAACTTTGCATGGCACCTATCTTCCCTCATTTTGATATTTTGTGTTTTTCCTTGTCCGCATGTTGGTTTAAGATCAGGGGATGGTGTCATTGTAACCTGTGCAGTCCTTGAGATATTTCATTTTTAAAGGCCAGACAAATAAATGGGACTTGAACTGAAACACATAGTTTGAACCGGTACGTAATTCTTTTTCCTGTGTATATTTGTAAAAGAAAATTCGGGAATTGTCTATACCTTCATGCTCGGGAGACCGTAGTCCATGTTGGACAGCCCGCCGGGATGCTCGGCACTGACGTGGTGCGGCATCAGCTCAAAGTTCCGAACTTCGTCTTTGATGGACATCAAGGTCTGCTTTTTGGCGCTATCGGCGGACGCCATTAGCGCAAAGTCTTGTTTTTCCTTTGAGAAGGACGCCCCGGCACCCGCCAGCTCCTCTTCCGGTGCGCTGGTGTGGAGCGGCTTTTGCTCCTTGGGCATGAAGGCACAGTCCATAGCCATGCCGCGAGCCATGATCTGCCACGCTTGGTAGCTGTTGAGTGAGTCCATCTCCGCTACCTTAGCAGCGGCCTGCAGGCGCTCCATGCAGCTGGATTTTAAAGGCGGGACCAGGTTTAGGCAGCCCAGCAATGAGCGCTTATCATTTTCAGCTAGGCCGTGTCCGATTCCCGCCGCCATGGGTCCCAGGAGCTTGCTGAGCATTTCCTTCTCCTTCATGGCGATGCCTGCCTTGGCTAGCATTTGGTGTTGCTCATTCAGACCTTGTTTATCCGGGGTGAGGAACCCCCCCTGCAGGCAGGAGATGTACCGGGAGTAGAGGTTGGCGTGGGCTTCCTGTGCCAGGCTGCTGTTGACGGACGCCAAGTCCTGCTCGCTAGGTTGCGGCGGTTTGCTTTTGATAGCGAGCTTGTTGAGGTGGACCTTCATGTGGTTCTTTAGGAACCAGGGTTCCTTGAAGCGGCGGCCGCAAATCTGGCAACAGTGCTCAAAAGAGTCTTTGTGTTTACGCATGTGGCCCTTTAAGAACCAAGCCTGGCTGAAAACCTGACCGCATACGTCGCAACGGAACTCGGTGGCCGCTTGAACGCCTCCGGGTCCGCCGCCCCCTCCGCCCTGCGTGTTTTCGGCGGTGATGTGGGCTTTCTCCACGTGGCTGATGAGTTCTTCTTCATGGGCAGCGGCAAACTCGCACAAGGTGCATTTGTAGGGTTTGTGTAAGATGCGGATGTGGCGGTCCAGTTCTTCGCGTTTTTTGAACTTGCCTTTGCAGAAGGTGCAACGGAACCCCGCCGCCGGATTCAGGGACTGTTCCTCCGGGGTTCCGGTCGGTTTAGGCGAGGATGACGGTTGGGATGCCGATTCCGGAGCGGCGATCCCCGGCGGAGGCGGTAGGCCGCAAGCTGAGGCCAACTGCTGCTGCAGGGCGTTGGGGCCACTGTTGAGACCTGGGTGGGCTTCCCGGACACCGGCTTGGGGTAGCCCTCGCATATGCTTATCCCTCAAAATGGCTCGCTCTTCCAGTTCATGCAGAAGCCGGTTTTCCTCGCGGACTCTACCGCGGCCTTTACCGAGGTTGCCCAGTTTATGGGTACGGAGGTGGATCTTCAGGTTGCCCTTCTGTGCTGCCCGATGGTCGCAGTAGGGACACTTGAAGGGTTTCTCGCCCGTGTGGGTGCGCATATGCAGCGACAGAATACTGTTAAATCGGAATCTCTTGCCGCAAAGCGGGCACGGGTATTTCCTGTTCTTGCGGGCGTCGTCTTCGATGTCGTTCATCTGGGACATGATGCCCAGATTCTGCCCGTTTAGGAACTGCTGCAGGTCCACGCGACCGTTCAAACCGCTAAGCGCGCCCGCGTCCATGTCGCGGTTGAGATGGTTTGCCAGCAGCGCCATCTGGCTGCTGATTGGTTGGCTGGCCAGAGCGGCGTGGTGGCTTTTTTCGTCCAACGGCGCAGCCGCTTTCTCTTCGGGGGTCTGATGGGGGCGGTGCATGTCGGGGAAGGCGTGGCCTAACTGGGCGGTGAGCTGGTGGAGCTTTTGGCTAATTGGGTAGCGCCCGTTTAGCACGGCGTTGCTCAGGTGGGCTTCCGTGTCGGGCACTGCTGACGACATGCCGAGGCACAAACTGGAGTCCTCCATTCTGAAACAACAACAACAAAATATGCTTTTCAGGACATTTTAGAAAATTTTATTGGGTTATTTGGCACTTGTTTGCTCCACCAGCTCCTTGTTATTTCGCTCTTTTTGTGATTTATTGTTTTAATTGTCTGCTTCTATCCTCTGTGTTTTTCATCCTGTTTGACAACTACACTTTGGATTACTTTCTATCCTATCGTTATGGGTTTTAACGCACAAAAATACATTTATTCGAGGAATCAACACCTTGCCCTGAAGAACTCTCGTGCTGGCATGATGAGGGGGCCCTAACGTGGATGCAGAGCCGGAGCTAAGGCTAAGCGGCTAGCGGCGTATGCTGTGTTTTACGGAAACGTGGCTCACGTCTAGCATCCCGGACGCTAACGTGGCGCTACCCGGAGATACCCGGAGATACCCAGAGCTACCCGGCTTCAGCGCTGTTAGAACAGACAGAGACACAAAAGCCTGCGGGAAGCAGAGAGGAGGCGGACTCGCTATCTACGTGTATTCCACATAGGAAGTACTGACTATTTAATATTTTGTTATTTTAATGTTTTTATCCAAAACGTATTAGCTAATTACCATACATTTCTATCCCCACTATATGGCATTCCGCCTCACAAGCCCTGTCTCAGAACAGATCATGTCAAATCCAGGGGTTTTCCTCCCATGGAAATATCTTCCTTGAACTGGTCTCATACTGGTCAGGTGTACCTAATAAAGTGTCCAAGGGATTGCAGACAGTTTCCTAAAGAGGACAGCGTCGCCATTTGGGCCCTAATAATTAGTCTGGTCGACAACGAACTAGCTTAATTAGGCCACTTATGGCCGTCCAATCAGAATTGCACCAATTACGCGGCCTAATGGAAGGCAGCGATGCCATTGTCGGACCACAATTAGAACGCTGGCGGTAAATAGTGCTTTAAAACCACAATGGCACCCCAACTCGCTATATCTGTTTTGCTTTTTAAGTCATTTAGTCAAGAAAAGTGTGTGTGAATGCTGAGACAATGCTGAATGGAAATACTGAGATTGACCGTTCGAATGTCAAACACTTATCGGGCTGGCTGAATATCAGTATTTGGGAGTTTGATAGATATGGGTGTCTGTATTTTTATTTATTCAACAGGCCGATTATTTATGCTCAGATACAGCCAAGCCGTTCTCTCCCTCTCCCTTCTGTCTTACACGCTACCCACCCTGTGCCTTCTGATTGGCTAAGCGACCAGGGGATGCAACGACTGAAGCAGGAAGAATAACTTCAGAGCAGAGGTAACAACGGCAGCTTTGCTAACTCCTGAGTCGCTACATACCTGCGATTCAAGACCGCTGATAATATTGAGATTTATAAACGGCCGTGCTGTGGTAGAATAGAGGGCTCCGAGCTCTGTGCTAAAAATAGTAACACGGCTTCGTTTTTAGCACAGAGCTCGGAGCCCTCTATAGAATAGAATAGAATATACCTTTATTGTCATTTTTACAATATGGGTTGAATATATTGTGACAACGAAATTGGACGTGGCACTCCAGTACCACATTTTACAGTGAGGATAAAGAAAACAAACAAAAAAAGGAACAAAGAAAAGAGTGTGTGTGTGATTAAAAGATCGCGTAAAAAGTGTCGTTATCTTGTTTTAGGGAAGCGCGTTCAGGTGGAGACTGATATATTAGCTCTTATCATAACATCAGTTCGTTAAGCGTATGTGTTTGTGTGAGTGATTATTTGTTTATAATTAATTTACTGTAAAAAAATACAGGGTACTATTTAAGTTTTTATGCACCTTTTTATGAGCTGCTGCTAAGCCTAATTTTATTTACTGCACTTTTGGTATTTGGGTAAAGTGAAATATTTCTCTTTGAATTTATAACAAATATCTGCTCAGGCAATTGGTATCGATCTCGTCGGTCTCTGGCTTCCTGTCTTTCCACGCCAGACTGCTGCCTAACGTGCATGACTCCTCATTTCCCGTAAACGGCTTGTGTGAGAACGTCACGCGTTTGGGTCCTGATTCTGTTCCGGTTCTTGACAGATTAAGCAAAATATAGAGTTTAAACCAGTTCAAAATTTTAGTGTATTTTGGGAAGAGAATCAAAACAAACCTTTCCCTTATTTTTTTTGTTTTGTTTGTTTCAGAAAATGTGCGTAAATTCTGGAAAATGCAGGATACAAATGAAGTCAAAAATACTGAGATTAGGCGAAATATGTCGTTAAAACCGTTTTGAACGTTTCTGTATATTTCTGGGAAGAGATCCAAAAGAAACTTAACAGTATTTTTTGGGCTGTTTTTATGTTTAGAAATGTGAATGCTGTGAAAATATTGAATCAAAATCATGTTGAAAATGCAGAAATTGCATAGTTTGAACACGTTCGTGTCAGGACCAGAATGGACACAGGACCCAATTGCGTTACATTTCTCAAAAGTTTTATTGAAGGAAAGAGGAAGGGCCGCGCCCACGATCCGGTATTCGCTAGGCGCAGGAAACAAGTCGCTCTGAACGCGGAAGTGAATCTTCCGTGGCGAGCGATGGCAGTGTTGGGAACGCAACAACGTGTCAGTAACCGGCCCAGGAGAGCAAAAACATGGTCGGGGTCGGAAGCGAGTCATAAGCCAGGAAAGGAGATAGTAGATGTGGTCAGGATCAAAAACGGGTCAAAGCCGGGGGACAGACAGGAGCAATGTTCCCTGTAATTTTCCTTACGGGTCTGAGCGTTCACACAAAGTCGGTGAGCAGCGCTTGAAACAACAGTGAGCAACAATAATCCCATGTGTGGCGAGATAATTCATTATCAAACATGTCCAACACTTGACATCAAGTTACATTTTGCTGAGTTTCCGGCAATGCAAAATTATTTTTCTCTTTTGAATGAATCGACTCATGTACTATTGCAAAGGTTGTACGGCCT
This sequence comes from Urocampus carinirostris, assembly GCF_059441175.1. Lineage (NCBI taxonomy): Eukaryota > Metazoa > Chordata > Actinopteri > Syngnathiformes > Syngnathidae > Urocampus > Urocampus carinirostris. The sequence continues at coordinate 3,184,253 of NC_142352.1, read as the reverse complement.
ACAAACATCGTTTGTTCTTACAATTCTTTCACAAGATATCGATTTCTTTTTATTTCCTGACATATTTTGTCGCATAATATTAAGATTTTGGGGGCTTATTGAGTCGGTTGCACGATACACAACTCTATTTGATCACATTTTTTAGTGGAAGTACAATGTTGCATACACAATGCATACACAAACTTTTTCTTCTTTTGTCCGTGTTTTTTTTCTACTTTTTAAAAAATTCTTTTAAAAAAAAATTTCATTGTGTTTATTTTTTCCGAGCTGTTACTTTTTTTCTTTTTGTTCTCTATTTACTTTTTTCCAACTTTTCTTTCTTTTCTTTTTTTTGGCTTTTTTCTAAATGTTCCTTCTTTTTCTCACCTTTTTACTAGTTTTTAATTTTGGTATTTTTTTTCTTTTTTGTCCTATTCCCCACATTAAGTCATTTTGTGCATAATTTTACATAATATTTGGTCATGTTGGGATTAAAGAGGCAAAAACAACCCGAAGAGCCGTTTAGGACCCAAAAGAGCCGGTTCCTTTTAGTGAGCCGAGCCGAAGAAGCCGGTTCCCCGACAAACTCTACTAACTACTCAACTTCGTTCTCCTTCGACTCGACTTCAAAATACCGCATTTAGGACACAACGTCAGGGGAACCCGTGAATTTTTACCCTCATGCACTGTAACTTTGACTTGAGTCGCTTCTTAATTAGTAATTTTGAGCCCTCATTTTTGTGCGCTGGCAAGATTTTCCCGTGCGCTGAGAATGTGCGAGCAGTGCGCAATTGCGCAGGCGCGCAGCTTAGAGGGAACACTGGACAGGAGCAAAAAAACAGGTGGGAGTCACGGTCGAAGAAAGGCTTGCCTACTGTTAACTGAGGTTCTCAGACGGACTGACAAAAGGGGACAGGTAAGAGTGGGTTTAAATAGGGACAGGGAGCCAATCAGAGTCCGAGGCAGGAGCGGGAACGGGTGATTCACATCAGTAATCAAGACAGTTCGGAAATTACGTTTTGTGTTTCTAGGTCAAACATTTGAAACGTTTCCCTTTATTTTTCAGAAAGTTTGCGTTGAAAATACTGAGATTAATCTTCTGAAAGGGAACGTAAATACTGTGGATCCTGATTTAAAACTCCACCGAAAACACCGAGATTAAACAGAATACATAGTTCCAAGCGATCCCGAAATTGGCGATGGAGAATCCACCTCAAACATATTTGTTGACGCGGTAAAAAAACAAAGCCTTCAACGCAGGTCCATCTGCGCTCCAGATGGAAAGGTTTTAAAGACGCTCTCGGTTGCGAGCCTTCACCGTCTTCCTCCTGCTGCCGACGGGGTCAAAGCCGCCCGACAATAAGCGGACTTTTTGCTTTGCTCGACAAAATATTCTATAATGTCTCATTAAGCTGATTAGCCGTGCTGCCTGGTAACAGCCCGCAAAAAAAAACACAAAGAAATGGGCGGCGGCCAAAAGGAGGAGGCGGGGCCTAAATTGTGTCGATGCTCATTTGTTCCGATAGAATAATTAAGGGGAAAGGTTGGCTATACTGAATAAAGGTAAAGCATATTTGTTTAATCATCAATCAATAACACATGTTATCAAACTAGATATAATATGCATGCAAATAACAATACAGTAAGAGGAATGCAGCATAAACTCAGGGTTGGGTAAGGGGGGGGGGGGGGGGGGGGGGGGGGGGCAGTAGCTCAGGAGGTAGAGGGCTCGTCTTGGGATCAAGGGATCCCAGTTTGAATCCCGGCCTGTCCGTGTTACATGTCGAAGTGTCCTTGGGTAAGACACTGAACCCCTAATACCCCCAATGAGCAGGTTAGCGTCTTACATGGCTGCAATACAAGGCCGCTATTGGGAAATGTGGAGCACACTGTAAAGCGTTTTGGGAAGTCATTGACTTGAAAAGCGCTATATAAATGCAGATAATTTCATTTCATTTCAATGACTTTCGGAAGACTCCAATACCAAATATGCTAATAAAAGACAAAATAAACTAAATATGGATAAAATGACTCAATTTTGTGCAGGCTTGGGGAGTAACGGAATACACGGAACGGCAAAAATGATGTCGGCATGCCGTTTGGATTTCTTTTCATTTTGTTTCTGTCGCATTTGATGTTAGTTTTGCCGGAGATCAAAGAGATCAAAGCCAGGAGAGAAAGCTTACCACGTGTTGTGAGTCAGAATTTTATTCATATTTCGTTTCTTTTGTCTTTTACTAGCATATTTGGAGTAATCCAAAAGTAATTGAAAGTAATCCAGTTAAAGTAACCCTACGCAACCCTGCATAAACTAAAAATGTTAAATGAAAACACAAAGGAAACCGATTGTGAAATAAACTGAACTGAGACCAATGTGTTCAAAAAGTACATGGATATATGTATATAAAGTATATAATACTGATTTCAAGTCAAGTCATGTTTATTGGTGACGCCCTTAATCGCGAGGAGTCTCAAAGGGCTGCACAAACCGCAGACTATTGCGAACTACAGACTGCTATGACACCATTCCCTGATCTAAAACCTGCATGACAGTAAGGAAAAACTCAAAAACCTCAAGTCATGTTTATTTATGACGCCCTTAATCTCAAGGAGTCTCAAAGGGCTGCACAGACCACAGAATATTGTAAACCACAGACTATTATGACACCACAAGTGTGAGTAATATTACTTAAAATCCTTTCTTATAAAATCGGAGTACATGACAAGAATAATGTTTTGGTTATGAAGGACACAGGATCAAAATAGGGTCCTGCTTTTTTCTGTTCAGCCATTTTGTTCTATCTGTTCTTTCAATTGTTTATCAAAGCTCTCGATTTTCAACTTATTTTAGCTCTGTATATGGGTGGAAAACATATGTTGGCCAAGAGAGCCACCAGGCTGTACTTGCCCAAGACACACCACAGGAAGTGGTGTCATTATGACTTATGTGGTTAAGGCATCCATCCATCCAACCAACCAACCAACCAACCAACCAACCAACCAACCAACCAACCAACCAACCAACCAACCAACCAACCAACCAAACCAAACCAAACCAAACCAAACCAAACCAAACCAAACCAAACCAAACCACCCACCCACCAACCAAACCAAACCACCAAACCCACCGACCAAACCAAACCAAACCAAACCACCAACTAACCAAACCAAACCACCTGCCCGACCACCCGACCAACCATCCAAACAACCAACCAAACCGAACCACCCACCAACCAACCAAACCAAACCACCAACCCACCCACCAAACCAAACCACCAACTAAACAAACCAAACCACCTGCCCAACCACCCGACCAACCAACCCAACCAAACACCACCCACCAAACCAAACCAACCCACCAAACCAAATGAAACCACCCACCCAACCAACAAACCAAACCAAACCACCAACTAACCAAACCAAACCAAACCACCTGCCCGACCACCTGACCAACCAACCAACCAACCCAACCAAACCAAACCGAAACACCCACCAACCAACCAAACCAAACCACCAACCCACCCACCAAACCAAACCAAACCAAACCAAACCAAAACCACCAACTAACCAAACCAAATCACCAACTAACCAAACCACCTACCCGACCACCTGACCAACCAACCAAACCAAACCACCAATCCACCCACCAAACCAAACCACCAACTAACCAAACCAAACCACCTGCCCGACCACCCGACCAACCAACCAACCAACCAACCCAACCAAACCAAACCGAACCACCCACCAACCAAACCAAACCACCAACCCACCCACCAAACCAAACCAAACCAAACCAAACCAAACCAAACCACCAACTAACCAAACCAAACTAAACCACCTGCCCGACCACCCGACCAACCAACCCAACCAAACACCACCCACCAAACCAAACTAAACCAACCCACTAAACCAAACCAAACCAAACCAAACCACCCACCCAACCAACTAACCCACCAACCAAATAACCCACCAACCCAACAACCCACCAACCCAACAACCGACCATATGACTGTAAGCAACATTTCTTAAAGCAAGGTTGTTGTTGTAATTGTTTTATAAATTAGAAAAACAAGGCCTCAAAAAGATAAAGCCGCTACTAGTTTTCTTTTTTCTACGGCCTCAAAGTTTGAGGTCACCGTCGAATCTTCATATTTGGAAACTGTTTATTTCCGTATGAATTTATAACGAGGCGTTCTAATAGCACCCCCCCTCCACTATGGCTTTCAATAATTGATACGCTTACAATTAAGAGTGAAGCACACACAAATCCCTCATGCATTTCTGATGCCTGCTAATATTGATAAGAGAGAATTGAACCCAGAGACGCAAAATAAAGGACGGGAACTCTTTTAAAATAGTTTTTTTTTTTCGTCACGACAGTTCCGCCAAAAAAGAAAGCGTTTTTTTTCGGCTACAACTAAAACCATTTCGGGGTTCTTCCTTTATTCCAGTGCTGTATTCCAGTCACGCTCCCCCTCAGAAGAAGAAATCCTCCCTTTGAATCTATGGTATCTATCGTATCTATGGTTCATACTCAATGTTTAAACTCTGTGCTATATAACAATGAGAGTGCCACTGCTCCCTAGTGTAGTGGAGGTGCAATTACACTTGATTATTAAAAAAAAAAAAAGAGGTCAAACCTTGACGGGGCCCCGCCCCTCTTATTGAGAACCACGGATTTATTCCAACTCAACTCAAAACACAGTTTTATGAGTAGAATAAAAATGAAATTTGATTAATTTTGGGGTGAAATGGGCGATCTGAGGACAAATCGGCACGAGCACCTGGACCTGATGCATGTTATCTACATAAAAGATGAACAAACTGCAGCCCGTGGGCCACATGCGGCCCTCAGGCTTTTCCATGCGGCCAGCCAAAATAAAATGGTATAAAATATAATGACAATATATATAATAGTAAAGAAAGTATTACTAATAGTAAACTGTTTTTTCGGTGCCTAATATGTCCCCATAATTTCTTTGTTTGTATACAATGAAAATACTAGTACAGAAATACTACATAATATTAGAAAATTACTACAAAAATAGATATCAAATTGAGTACAATAGAAACGTACTACTGCAGAAATAGTACAAAAGTACTAATTTTGTGCTAGAAAACAGGGACCTAATATATTAATTTTCTTTCTTTCTTAAAAAAAAGTATAGAAATTCTAGAAAATATTACCACCACATGACTACAATACAGAACTAATATAAAAATACAGCTTCATAAATATTACGACATGAATACTACAAAGATACTTCCATAGAAATATTACGACAAAAATTATACAAAAATAAAACAACAGTAATACCACAAAATACTACAGCTATACCACATAAAATTGTTCTATGGAAATACTACAAAAATACTACTGTAGAAATACTACAAAATACTTCAAAATACGAGTACAATCATACTATCTAAATGATACAGAAATATTACAAAAATGCAATTAAAGTTATACAAAAAAATACCACAGATCTACTACAAAGATTTTACTATGGGAATACCACAAAAATACAACTGTGGAATACTACCAAAAATACTACAATACTACTACAGATGTACTACAAAGATTCAACTGTGGAAATACCACCAAACTACAACTGTGAAATACTAGCAAACATACTACAAAAATACTACAGATGTACTACAAAGATTCAACTGTGGAAATACCATAAAATTACAACTGTGCAATACTCCAAAAAAACAACAAAAAAACTACATATTTACGACAAAGATTCTACTACAGAAATTGCACAAAAATACAACTGTGAAATACTACAAAAATCCTACATATATACTAGAAAGATTCTCCCACGGAAATAGCACAAAAATACAACCGTGGAATACTCCAAAAATACTCCAAAAAAACTCCAAAAATAATATATACATATATACTACAAAAATACTACAAAATACTACATGTGTACTACAAAAATACTACAGATATACCACTACGAGCTATAGCACAAAAATACAAAAATACAACTTTGAAATACTACCAAAACATACTACAAAAATACTACAAATGTACAACAAAGATTCTACTATGAAAATACCACAAAAATACAACTGTGGAATACTTCCAAACATACTACAAAAATACTACAGATGTACTACAAAGATTCAACTGTGGAAATACCATAAAATTACAACTGTGCAATACTCCAAAAAAACAACAAAAAAACTACATATTTACGACAAAGATTCTACTACAGAAATTGCACAAAAATACAACTGTGAAATACTACAAAAATCCTACATATATACTAGAAAGATTCTCCCACGGAAATAGCACAAAAATACAACCGTGGAATACTCCAAAAATACTCCAAAAAAACTCCAAAAATAATATATACATATATACTACAAAAATACTACAAAATACTACATGTGTACTACAAAAATACTACAGATATACCACTACGAGCTATAGCACAAAAATACAAAAATACAACTTTGAAATACTACCAAAACATACTACAAAAATACTACAAATGTACAACAAAGATTCTACTATGAAAATACCACAAAAATACAACTGTGGAATACTTCCAAACATACTACAAAAATACTACAGATGTACTACAAAGATTCAACAGTGAAAATACCATAAAATTACAACCGTGCAATACTCCAAAAATACAACAAAAATACTACATATATACGACAAATATTCTACTACGGAAATAGCACAAAAAAAAAAAAGTGAAATACTACAAAAATCATACTTATATACCAGAAAGATTCTCCCACGGAAATAGCGCAAAAATACAACCATGAAATACTCCAAAAATACTGCAAAAATAATATATACATATATACTACAAAAATATTGCAAAATACTACATATGTACTACAAAAATACTACAGATATACCACTACACCTATAGCACAAAAATACAAATTTGAAATACTACCAAACATACTACAAAAATACTACAAATGTACAACAAAAATTCTACTATGAAAATACCACAAAAATACAACTGTGGAATACTACCAAACATACTACAAAAATACTACAGATGTACTACAAAGATTCAACTGTGGAAATACCATAAAATTAAAACTGTGCAATACTCCAAAAATACAACAAAAATACTACATATATACGACAAATATTTTACTACGGAAATAGCACAAAAAACAACTGTGAAATACTACAAAAATCATACTTATATACCAGAAAGATTCTCCCACGGAAATAGCGCAAAAATACAACGGTGAAATACTCCAAAAATACTCCCAAAATAATCTATACATATATACTACAAAGATACTACATATCTACTACAAAATACTACAAAAATACTACAGATATACCACTACGGCTATAGCACAAAAATTCAACTTTGAAATACTACCAAACATACTACAAAAAATACTACAAATGTACAACAAAGATTCTACTATGGAAATAGCACAAAAATTCAACCGTGAAATACTCCCAAAATACTCCAAAAATAATCTATACATATATACTACAAAGATACTACATATGTACTACAAAATACTACAAAAATACTACAGATATACCACTACGGCTATAGCACAAAAATTCAACTTTGAAATACTACCAAACATACTACAAAAATACTACAAATGTACGACAAAGATTCTACTATGGAAATACCACAAATATACAACTGTGAAATACTACTAAAATGTTACAAAAATAAAAGAACTGTAATATTACAGATAAAACAAAAAAATCTACCATAGAAATACTATAAAAAATACTACTACAGAAATACTACGATGCAGTGCCAGGAATCAAATTGACTGAACCATTTTTTGCTAGTGGCTTATTTCCGACTTTGAGTATTTCTCATTTGTATTCTGTTGTACTTTATCTAATGTCCCATTTAAGCTTTTCCTGTACTTTATTCAGGGAAAGAAACTTGCTCTACTATTTGGGGGTGCTAGGGCACTCCGCAAAACGGGCTAGCTACGCCCATGGCCCACAGCACAGTCATTTTCAACCACAGAAGGACTCTAAACACGAGACGTGTCTTTTAGAGGACGTCCGCATATTGAATTGAGTGCCAGAGACGGGAAAAAGAGGGACGGAGGAGGGGGGGTGTCACATAAGAAACGTCCTTTTTAATCAGGAAGAAAAATATAAAATGAGTCGGGAGCAAGACGCGCATATGAATGCCGGCGATTTGCATACGCTCGTCAGGAGCCGGCCGATCGGTGGCTTGATTTCTTTGGGCCGCCATTGTCTATGTGGCTTTTGTTGCGGGCGGCAGATAAAGGCGGGCGTCCAATCGGAGAGAAAGGGCACGGCTGCTATCTGCTCGAATGAGCGACGCCTCCTCGGCCTACTTGAAATCGCAGATGCCGAATGACCACGTTTTATTTTCTTAGGGTTGTTTTTTTTTTTTTTTTTCTCCCGGAGAGCGCCCGCCCCAAACTTTCGGTCACTAGTAGGAAGAAGGCGAGAGAATTCTGGTCGTGTGGTATGTTGAAGACTTAAGGCACTCATCAACACGTCCCAAGAAATAATGGTCTGCTCTCTGCCCAGTCTGGAGGCAGAACCGAGAAAATGATGGCAGACTTTCACACTGCCGTGGCATGGTGGGTGCTCTACTGACCCCAGAAACTCAATCCAAGAGTATGTGTTTACCACATTTTCAATTAACCGACACCAAACCTTGCATAAAGAGAGAGTCATCAGCACAGCCCAGAAAATCATGGGTTGTTTTCTGCCCACCCTGAAGGACATTGCCAACAGTCTGGGGACAGAGCTTACAACATCATAAAGCTGAAACTCAATCCAAGAGGATGTGTTCACCACATTTTCAATTATGCAAAACCAAACTTTACATAGGGTCATCAACAAGTCACAATAAATCATGGTCTGCTCTCTACCCAGTCTGGAGGCAGGACCGAGAAATTGATTGCAGACTCCGTGGCATGTTGGGTGCACTCCAGCTGACAGAAAAACCTAACAGCGTCATCAACATGGCCCAGAAAATCATGGGTTGTTCCCTGCCCTCTCTGAAGGACATTGCCAACATTCCAGAGGCAGACCCTACAACATTATAAAGGACTCGACTGACCCCAGAAACTCAATGCAAGAGTATGTGTTCACCACATTCTCAATTAACAAAAAAACAAACCTTGCAAGGAGTTATCAGCACAGCCCAGAATATCATGGGTTGTTTTCTGCCCACTCTGAAGGACATTGCCATCAGTCTGGAGGCAGACCCTACAACATTATAAAGGACTTGACTGACCCCAGAAACTCAATTCAAGAGTATGTGTTCACCACATTTTCAATTAACTGACACCAAACCTTGCATAGAGTCATCATTACAGCCCAGAAAATCATGGGTTGTTTTCTGCCCACTCTGAAGGACATTGCCAACACTCTGGAGACAGAGCTTACAACATTATAAAGGACTCTACTGACAGCAGAAACTCAATCCAAGAGTATGTGTTTACCACATTTTCAATTAAGCAAAACCAAACTTTACATAAGGTCATCAACACGTCCCAATAAATGATGGTCTGCTCTCTGCCCAGTCTGGAGGCAGAACCGATTACATTATTGCAGACTCTCACACTGCCGTGGCATGCTGGGTGACTCTACTGACCCCAGAAACTCAAACCAAGATTATGTGTTCAGCACATTTTCAATTAGGCAAAACCAAACTTTACATAGGGCCATCAACACGTCCCAATGAATCATGGTCTGCTCTCTGCCCAGTCTGGAGGCAGAACCGAGAAAATGATTGCAGACTCTGGAGGACATTGCCAACGGTCTGGAGACAGAGCCTACATTATAAAGACTCTACTGACCCCAGAAACTCAAAACCAAGAGTATATGTTAACCACATTTTCCATTAACCGAAACCAAACCTTGCAGAGTCATCAGCATAGCCCAGAAAATCATGGGTTGTTCTCTGCCCACTGTGAAGGACATTGCCAACAGTCAGTAGGCAGAGCCTACAACATTATGAAGGACTCTACTTTATTTTCTCAATTACTCTATCTCATTCTCATTCTATTTCTTTCTTTCTCTCTGTATCATAATCACATTTTTCTCTCTCTCTTTTCTCTGTCTTTTTTTTACTCTTTCTTTTGATTTTTGACTCTCTCATTGTCCCTCCCTTTCTTTCTCTATTTATTTTTTTGTCCCTTTCTTATTAATTGTTTCATCCTTTCTCTCTTTATTGTACTCTCTCTATTGCGGTAACTTTATTTCTCTCGCTCTTCTCTGATTTTCTCTCTTTCATATTTTCCTTCTATTTTCTCACTTACTTTCTTTCATTCTCATTCCGTTTATTTCTCTCTATCATTGTCATGCTCACACTTTTTTCTCCCTCTCTTTTCTGTCTTTCTTTTCTTCTCTCATTCTTTTGATCTTTCACTCTCTCATTGTCACTCCCATTCTTTCTCTCTTTGTTTTTTGTCCCTTTTGTTTTTAATTGTTTCTCTCTTTATTGTGCTCTCGCTCTTCTCTTCCTTGCTCTCTTTCCTTGTTTTTTCTCACTTATTATCTCTCATTCTCATTCCCTTTCTTTCCCTCTCTCGTTCTCATGCTCACACTTTTTTCTCTCTCTCTATTTTTTTCTTCTCTCATTCTTTTGATTGTCACTCCCTTTCTTTCTCTCTTTATGTCTTGTTTTTGTCTCTTTTTTAATTGTTTCGTCCTTTCTCTCTTCATTGTGCTCTCTCTATTGTTGTCCCTTTATTTCTCTCACTCTTGTTCTGTCTCTTCCCTTCCCTTTATTACCCGCTCTCTCTTTCTTTTTCTTCTTTCTCTTAAACCTACCCGTATGGCCCCCGCGAGACGTATTTTCTAGCACGCGACCCTCGGAAAAAATGAGTTTGACACCCCTTGCCCCACTCCCCCCCTGCGCTTCATCCAAGAGGAGAACCCTTTTCAACAGGTACTCCCTCTCTCAGATCCTCTTCGCTCTCACACATACACGGAGGGGAGAACAGATAAACCCGTGTGTGAGCGGGGAAGGCGAGATCAATGCCGGCCAAAGGGATTCCCACAGTCCTTTGTTCCTCGCCGGACAAATCCTCTTCCCGAGACGGCCGCCGGCTCACAGCTCGCCACTCGATAAGCATCCTTCATGTGTCTCTGAGAGTGTGTCTTTGAAAGCGAAGACTGTTGCCAAAACATACGATTATTTTATACACGAGCGGTTCCGACAGATCCCAGGAACGAACGTCTGAAACTTGAGTTTAGAAGAGCACAGTCCTAAGAATAGCTACAGTATTACCCTAAAACTGCAGGGGCCCTAGTACAGGGCCTGATGATAACACAGATTACCACCCTACCAGGGGTGAGGAGATTTATTATTATTATTATTCTTAATAAATCAAATGTTAAAGTATATCACTCAAAATGGAGGATGTAATGTGTCAATTGTGAATATATAATTTTAATATTATTTAATTTATCATTAAAATAAAAACAAAAAACGTATAAAGAATTTATAAATATCTGTGGCAGGGGGGGATGTGAACATATGAATTCATGAATTTCTTTGTTTTAAAATATTTTCTTTATCATTAAAATGAAAACGACAAACATTATTTTGAATTAATTGCGGCAGGAAAAAAAATGAAGATGAAAATATGAATTTATTTATTTAAAAATATTAACGACATCATTAAAAATAAAAATCTTAAAATACTGTCTTTGTCATTAAAATTAAAATAACTATCAAATAATTTCAAAATACGTGCGGCAGGGAAAAAAAATAAGGATGAAAATATAATTTCATTAATTTCTTTGAGTTAAAATATTTTCTTTATCATTAAAAATAAAACAACAAACATTATTTGGAATTATTTGTGGCGGGAAAAAAATAAAGATGAAAAGATGAATTATGTTTTTTTGTTTCAATTTAAAACAATTAACAACATCATTGGCATTAAAAAATAAAAATCTTAAAATATTTTCTTTATCGTTAAAATTAAAATAACAATCAAATAATTTCAAAATATGTGCGGCAGGGAAAAAAAATAAAGATGCAAATATGAATTCATGAATTTCTTTGTTTTAAAATAGTTTCTTTATCATTCAAATGAAAACGACAAACATTATTTTGAATTAATTGCGGCAGGAAAAAGAAAAAGATGAAAATATGAATGTACTTATTTAAAAATATTAACGACATCATTAGCATTAAAAAATAAAAATCTTAAAATATTTTCTTTATCATTAAAATTAAAATGACAATCAAATAATTTCAAAATATGTGCTGCAGGGGAAAAAATAAAGATTAAATTATGAATTCATGAATTTCTTTGTTTTAAAATATTTTCTTTATCATTAACATGAAAACGACAAACATTATTTTGAATTAATTGCGGCAGGGAAAAAATAAAGATGAAAATACGAATGTACTTATTCAAAAATATTAACGACATCATTAGCATTGAAAAGAAACATCTTAAAATATTTTCTTTATCATTAAAATTAAAAAAAACAATCAAATAATTTCAAAATATGTGCGGCAGGGAAAAAAAAATATGAATTCATGAATTTCTTTGTTTTTAAAATATTTTCTTTATCATTAAAAATAAAACAACAAACATTATTTGAAATTATTTGCGGGGGGGGGGAAATAAAGATAAAAATATGAATTTATGATTTATTTATTTTTAAATGTTAACAACATCATTCGCATTTAAAAAAAAGAATCACCTTAAAATAATGTTTTTATCATTAAAATTAAAATAACAAACAAACAATTTCAAAATACGTGCGGTGGAGAAAAAAATGAAAATGAAAATATCTCATCTCATCTCATTAGCCGTACCGCTTATCCACAGTAGGGTCGCAGGGGGGCTGGAGCCCATCCCAGCCATCTCCGGGCAGTGGGCAGGGGACACCCTGAACTGGTTGCCAGCCAATCGTAGGGCACACAGGGACAGACAACTCATTCGCTCATTCACACCTAAGGACAATTTGGACCAGCCAATCCACCTGAAATGCATGTTTTTGGAACGTGGGAGAAAACCGGAGTGCCCAGAGGAAACCCACGCAAGCACGGGGAGAACATACAAACTCCGCACAGGAAGTCTGGAGCTGGATTTGAACCCACGCAGGAGGTTCCCATGACATGAACTGTGCCGCACAAGCGCTAACCACTGCGCCGCCGTGCTGCCCAAAATTAAAATATGAATTCATTAATTTATTTGTTTTAAAATATTTTCTTTATCGTTAAATTTAAAATAACAAATCATTTCAATATATTTGTGGCGGGAAAACAAACAAAGATGAAAAAATGAATTGATGAATGTCTTTATTTATTTTAAAAATATTTACTTCATCATTATCATTTAAAAATAATCATCATAATCAAAAAGTTTGAATCATCCATATTGTAATGACGGTTATTTTATAGTCATATTTTTGTCTCTTTGATTTATATTCGTTTGTGTTTTTGTATTTCTAATTTATGGGTAAAAAAAATGGGCACCATTTTTTGACTATCTAGTTAAAATCTTCGAAATTTAAGGCCAGCAAGGATATTGGCAACTCAAAGGTCACATTTGTCTGTGTTTTTGATATCACTCTTTGAATAAATCAATCGTGACTAGAAAAGTAAGTACAATTCTTAAAAAAAACAAAAAAAACAAAGGATATTGTGCCCGCTATCAAATTGGAATCTTTTGAAAATGTCTGCCATTTGATGTTTACATATTTGTGTGTCTTTGACATCACTTTCTCGTTTTTTTAATCAAAGGCTAAAAAATGAGTACACTTAAAAAAAAAAAAAAAAAAACTTTAAAAAAATAAATGTGTTTTTGTTTTTACTAACAAGTTTGAATCATCCACATTGTAACGCTGGTTATTTTTTATTTATATTTTTGTGTCTTTGACATCACTTTCTTGTATTTTTAATCAAAGGCTCAAAAGTGAGTACACTGTTTGAAAAAAATCCTACAAAATGTTGTTTTGTTTTTGTTTTTTTTGACTAACAAGTTTGAATCATCCACATTGTAATGACGGTTATTTTATAGTCATATTTTTGTCTCTTTGATTTATATTTGTTTGTGTTTTTGTATTTCTAATTTATGGGTAAAAAAAAAATGGGCACCTTTTTTTGACTATCTAGTGAAAATCTTCGACATTTAAGGCCAGCAAGGATATTGGCAACTCGATGGTCACATTCGTCTGTGTTTTTGATATCACTCTTTGAATAAATCAATCGTGACTAGAAAAGTAAGTACAATTCTTAAAAAAAACAAAAAAAACAAAGGATATTGTGCCCGCTTTCAAACTGGAATCTTTTGAATATGTCTGCCATTTGATGTTTAAATATTTGTGTGTCTTTGACATCACTTTCTTGTTTTTTTTACTCAAAAAGGCTAAAAAGTGAGTACACTTAAAACAAAAACTTGTTTTTTTTGTTTTTACTAACAAGTTTGAATCATCCACATTGTAACGCTGGTTATTTTTTATTTATATTTTTGTGTCTTTGATTTATATTTGTACGTGTTTTTGTATTTTTGATTTATGGGTAAAAAAATGGGCATCTTTTTTTGGACTATTTAGTTAAAATCTTCAAAATTTAAGGCCAGCAGGGATATTGGCAACCCGATGGTCACATTTTTGTTTCTTTGATGTCACTCTTGTTGTATTTTTATTATAAGGGGATGGTGTCATAATAGTCTGTAGTTTGTAGTCTTTGATCTGTGCAGCCCTTTGAGACTCTTTGTGATTAAGGGCGTCACAAATAAACATACACAAAAACTGAATTCATGCCTTAAAATTGAAGTATAACTGTCAAAACTCAAACATAAAAGGTCAAGTATTCCTAGTCGTGCAATTCCTATGGTTGTTCTAGCCTTCTGTGTCTTTGATTCAATCTAAAACTATAAACGTCATCATATTTTTGGGGTTATTTTGCCCATTTTTCTAACGAGTTGATGTCATTCAAAGACACGTGTTTTGGATTTGGCCGAGTGGGCCGGCACGTAACCGTCGGGCGCTAGCCGATGCTCTTGTGTGGCCTCGCATTAGCGCAATTCGAGCGCCTCTCTCTTCTTTCTTCCTGTCAAATCATTCAGAAAACAAGGACACAACAAACACGGCGGCCATTAAAGACACAATGGCCGCAGTGTGTTACATCGCCGTCGCATGCGAAGGCCGAGAAACTCCGCACGCATAAACAAACGCTAGCTCGGATGCGGCACGGAATTGTCTCGCGAGCGCCTGGGTCGGAAACCTATGGCTCGCGTGCCAGAGTTCCTACACTATTTTCATGGACCAATTCAAGCACTTTCCAGGCTGATTACCGTAAATTTCAGACTATAGAGCGCACCTGATTATATGCCGCACCCACCACATTTTAACAACAAAAACGATTTTGTACATACACAAGCCGCACCTGTATATAAGCCGCATGCGCCCACATTTAAACATGTATATATGTGAGTGTGTTGCGTGTTTTCGTCTATATGACAAAGTCTCTTTCCCATACTGGGAAAGACGACTTTAATAACTTCAGTTATACGGAGGAAGATGAGCACGGTTCACCATGATTTTCACAAGTACCGTATTTTTTTTTTTTTTTTAACAGACCCGTTTCCTTATGTTGCGAGCGTGTTCCTAGTAGCGTTTTGCTACCCTTCACAGACACGGTTTGGGATGGAAGTTATAATATTATTATTAAAGCTTTGAAAACTCTCTCTGTGTACCGTTTTTTCTTTGTAAATATGTGTCACCATGTATAATATGTATTTGCAACTGTATATTTTTGTAATGTATTTATTTTTATTCTGATATGTTTTCCGCAGGCGAATCAAAAAGAAGGGGCGAATACAATGGGGGCTGATGGGAAGTGGAGTAAAGGTGAGACGTGTTTGTGGACGCGGCGGACAGTAGTGGATATATATTTTTCCCACCCTTACCTTTGGAAATATACTTTTTTTTTCCTTGGATTATTTTCAACGGGACCCGGACTCTGCAGGTCTGCATCGTATCTTAAGTACCGGTATCATTTGCTGTTCAATTTGCCGGCTGTTGTTATTGGACTGTGTAATTCATATTCAGTTACAATTGCGGGACTCAAAGTCGGGTTTGGGTCAATTACGTGATTGTGTTACTTGTTCTAATGTGGGAGCATGCGGCTTATGTACAGGTGCGGCTTGTGTAAGTACAAAAGCGGTTATCCTCTTAAAATGTGGTGGGTGCGGCTTATAATCAGGTGCGCTCAATAGTCCGGAATTTACGGTACTTTCTTACATAACGCTGTTTAAGTGGGCGCTGATATTGTGACAGGGGCTCACTTTGCTAAGATTCCGAATGGCCATGCGAATAATTATCGTCACGGCAACACGCCCGTCAAAGGCGCTAGGTCTTTCTCGTTGGGAGTTTCGGGACTTCCTCTCCCGCCGCTTTTATCCGTTAAAACCTCGGCGGCTAATTAGCGGCGCTGCTTACAGGAAGCCGGTCAGGTAATTATTTTGGGGTAATTGAATGATTCTTCAATGTCTCGCCGTCGCCTCTTTGAGTAGATAAGACGAAGGTAGGGAGCGAGCGAGCTAGCGATGGAATGAGAGAGCGAGAGGTTTCGTCTGCTCTTCAACCACAAAGACGACGCCATTTTTCAAGGGTCCGAAGTCCGGCTTTAATGTCGCCGTCTTCAATTCTTGTGTCTTTGATAAGGCCCGCCTAAATTTCCTGCCTCGCAGCGGAAGACTTCCTGCTAAAAAAATTGCATCTTACCCCACTCACCCAAAAAAAAAGGATTTTGTTTTTTGTAGCATTCAGCCATTTTAAATAAGACGATTTATAATCATAACAAGCAACATTAATATCTAGAACAGAGATAGATGAAATGAAGAGAGAGAAGAGAGCAAGATTGAACCCAAAATAAAATCGAATAAAGATAGAAAGTGAGAGAAAAGAAGAGAGATGAATACAGAGTTCAAAAAGGATGGGAGAGAGAAAATAAAAGGGAAAAAAGAATGATAGATAAAGAGAAACAGATAAAAAGTGAGAGAAGAGATATAAAGAGATAAAGAAAAAGAAAGATAGAGTTATAAAGAGTTAAAAGCGGAGGGAGATAAATTAAAAAATAAGAGGGACAAAGAAAGATACATAAAAACAAACGGAAAAAAGTGAGGGAAAAAGGAAGGAAAGAGAAAGAGAGATTAATACAGAGTTAATAGGATGTAAAAGAGAAATTCAAAAATAAAAGGGAAAAAGAGAGATAGATAAAGAGAAACAGATACAAAAAGTGAGAGAAGAGACATAACGAGAGATAGAAAGAGATAGAGAAAGAGAGAGTTATAAATAGTTAAAAGTGGAGGGAGATGAATTCAAAAATAAGAGGGACAAAGAAAGATAAATACAAAGAAACAGAAAAAAGTGAGAGAAAAATATAATGAGATAGAGAGGGATAAAGAAAAGAGAACGAGAGCGATGTAAAGAGTTAAAAGCGGAGGGAGGGAGAAATTCAAAAACAAAAGGCGGAAAACAAGAGGGACATAATAGGAAACAGAGGAAAAAGTGAGATAAAAAACACAAGGAAAAGAAAAGACAACAAAAGGGATAGAAAAAGTGAAGAAAAAATGTTTGAGCAAAAGAAAGTAAATAGAAGCAAAGAAAAAGTGAGAAAAAGAGAGAATGAGCAGGACTGAAAGAGAAAAATAAATGAGAATGCAAAAAAAAGCTAGTTACAAAGACACAGAGAGAATAAGTGAGGGAGAGGGTGGAAAGTTGAGAAAGAGAACAAAAACGAAAGAAAAATCAAGAAAAAAAAAAGAGAGAGAGAGAGAGAGAGAGAAAAAAATCAAAATAAAGGTATAAAGGGTGTGTCAGAACATATAGAAAGAGAGAGACAGCAAAATTGTGAAAGAGCAAAATAATAAATAAAGTGAGAGGGCAAAGAAAAGCAGAAAGAATGGATGAAATTACTAAAAAGAGAAAGAGAGGAACGCATTAAGATAAAGATGGGAATATAATGAAAAAAAATAACGATAGAAAAAGAAAAAGAGAGCAAAAAAGGAAAAAAAGAAAGGAATAAATCAATATAGAGAAAGCAAACCATGGATGAGCCAGAAAATGGAAGATAATAATGAGAGAAATAAAACAAGGGATAGGAATGGATTTAAAGAAAGAAAAAAAAAATGAAAAGAAGTGGAGCTGAAGAGTCGCTTGTCCCAATGTCATGGAGCGATGTTACACTTTTCTTTCCTTTCCTTTTTTTTTCTTCTTGCGGACTGACAAAAGGCGACTTGTGTTGTTGCATATCTTCCATTTCTTTCCCACCCGAATGACCTTCACTCTTATCACATACTTATCGCCCCACGTGCACGCTCACGTGCACGCCCATGCACACATATTTGCAGCTACTAAATACAACAAAGTGGAAGCCTCATATAACATGACAACTAGAAAAGTATAGATTTCCTGGACTATAAATTGTGTTTTTTTTCTTTCTAGAAACTTCTAAAATATCCTCGTTCGTCAAGTCCTAATTCTATCGATGTGATCCTCTTCTGGATTTTTCAAGCGCTTACGAGAAAATAGTTCCAAATGATTTTCATCTGGATCATCTACAGATCCTCTTTGGGACCATCCAATTGCTTTCTAGAAAAGAAATTTTGAATGTCCTCAACCTGTGGGTCCAAGTCAAGTCAATTCCCATTTCTATCTATGTGATCTTCTTCTGGATCACCCAAGTGCTCTCTATAAAACTTCTAAAATATCCTCGTTTGTGAGGGTTTAAGTGAAGTCCTAATTATATCCATGTGATCCTCTTCTGGATTTTTCAAGCTCTTACGAGAAAATAGTTCCAAATGATTTTCATCTGGATCATCTACAGATCCTCTTTGGGACCATCCAATTGCTTTCTAGAAAAGAAATCTCGAATGTCCTCAATCCTGTGGGTCCAAGTCAAGTCAATTCCCATTTTTATCTATGTGATCTTCTTCTTGATCATCCAAGTGCTCTCTATAATACTTCTAAAATATTTGTTTGTGAGGGTTCAAGTCAAGTCCCATTTATATGTATGTGATCCTCTTCTGGATCATTCAGGTGCTCAATAGAAAATACTAGAAAATCTAGAACTTCCTCAATCCTGTGGGTCCAAGTCAAGTCAAATCCCATTTCTATCTATGTGATCTTCTTCTGGATCATCCGAGTGCTTTCTAGAAAACTTCTAAAATATCCTCGTTTGTGAGGGTTTAAGTGAAGTCCTAATTATATCCATGTGATCCTCTTCTGGATTTTTCAAGCTCTTACGAGAAAATAGTTCCAAATGATTTTCATCTGGATCATCTACAGATCAGATCCTCTTTGGGACCATCCAATTGCTTTCTAGAAAAGAAATCTCGAATGTCCTCATTCCTGTGGGTCCAAGTCAAGTCAAACCCCATTTTTATCTTTGTGATCTTCTTCTCGATCATCCAAGTGCTCTCTATAATACTTCTAAAAGATATTTGTTTGTGAGGGTTCAAGTCAAGTCCCATGTATATGTATGTGATCCTCTTCTGGATCATTCAGGTGCTCAATAGAAAATACTAGAAAATCTAGAACTTCCTCAATCCTGTGGGTCCAAGTCAGGTCAAATCCCATTTCTATCTATGTGATCTTCTTCTGGATCATCCGAGTGTTTTCTAGAAAACTTCTAAAATATCCTCGTTTGTGAGGGTTTAAGTGAAGTCCTAATTATATCCATGTGATCCTCTTCTGGATTTTTCAAGCGCTTACGAGAAAATAGTTCCAAATGATTTTCATCTGGATCATCTACAGATCAGATCCTCTTTGGGACCATCCAATTGCTTTCTAGAAAAGAAATCTCGAATGTCCTCAATCCTGTGGGTCCAAGTCAAGTCAATTCCCATTTCTATCTATGTGATCTTCTCCTGGATCACCCAAGTGCTCTCTATAAAACTTCTAAAAGATCCTTGTTGGTGAGGGTTCAAGTCAAGTCCCATTTATATGTATGTGATCCTCTTCTGGATCATCCAGGTGCTCAATAGAAAATACTTCTAAAAAATTCACATCTGGATCATACACAAGTCCTCTTTGGGACCACCAGAGTGCTCTCTAGAAAAAAAAAATAGAAGATCCTCAATCCTGTGGGTACAAGTCCAGTCAAATCTCATTTCTATCAATGTGATCTTCTTCTGGATCATCCACGTGCTCTCTAGAACCATTCTAAAATATCCTCGTTCATGAGGGTTTAAGTCAAGTCCTAATTCTATCTATGTGATCCTCTTCTGGATTTTTCAAGCGCTTACGAGAAAATAGTTCAAAACGATTTTCATCTGGATCATCTACAGATCCTCCTTGGGATCACCCGATTGCTTTCTAGAAAAAAAAAATCTACAATATCCTCAATCCTGTGGGTCCAAGACAAGTCAAATCCCATTTCTATCTATGTGATCTTCCAGAAAACTTCTTAAATATCCTCGTTAGTGAGGGTTTAAGTCAAGTCCTAATTCTATCTATGTGATACTCTTCTGGATGATTCAAGCTCTTACGAGAAAACGGATTTTCATCTGGATCATCTAAAGATCCTCTTTGGGATCATCCAAGTGCTCTCGGGACAACTTCTATTATATCCTCGTTCGTGTCATATGTATTTGATCTTCTTCTGGATCATCCAAGTGGTCTCTATAAAACTTCTAAAAGATCCTCGTTCGTGAGGGTTCAAGTCAAGTCCTATTTCTATCTAGAGGATCCTCTTCTGGATGATTTGAGCGCTTACGAGAAAACAGCTCAAAACCATGTTCATCTGGATCATTTAAAGATCCTCCTTGGGATCATCCAAGTTCTCTCAGGACAATTTCTGTAATATCCTCGTTCGTGTTATATGTGCATGATTATCTTCTGGATCATCCTAGTGGTCTCTATAAAACCTCTAAAAGATCCTGGTTCGTGAGGGTTCAAGTCAAGTCAAGTCGTCCTATTTCTATCTATGTGATCCTCTTCTGGATAATTCAAGTGCTTACGAGAAAATAGTTCAAAACAATTTTCATCTGGATCATTTAAAGATCCTCTTTGGGATCATCCAGGTGCCTTCTAGATACCTTCTAAAATATCCTCGTTCGTGAGGGTTTAAGTCAAGTCCTTATTCTGGCTATGTGATCCTTTTCTGGATGATTCAAGCGCTTACGAGAAAACAGTTCAAAACGATTTTCATCTGGATCATCTAGAGATCCTCTTTGGGCTCATCCAAGTGCTCTCTGGGCAACTTCTATTATATCCTGGTTCATGTTATATGTATGTGATTTTCTTCTGGATCGTCCTAGTGTTGTCTAGCAAACATCTCACAGTACCTGGACTACTCGAATGAGATTCCCTAAAACATGCCCCGATTTATTTTCCTGCCCTTTGTTTATCCTCGTTTTCTGCCTTCTTTTGAGCGGTCTAAATATTGAACCGCGGACTCGAACATTGAGGCGTGTTACTGCCGTCGCCCGCCCTCATCAGTGCGCCAAAAACACCCCCGCCCCCCTGCATCTGATTAAGTTAACAATGTGCTGTTATTTGCATGCTGATTTTGCAGCTCGACCCCCCCCCCAAAAAAAAAAAAAAAGCCGAGCAGGATCACAGTAATGTGATAGCGCAGCCGACACAATGCAAGCAGGTGCGCCCCCCCTTCCCCATCCTCTTCCTCGGCCTGTTTATGAGTCAGTATTATAATCAAATCTTCAGCGAGGGAGGCCTGTCTTTTTTTATTAATTATAGACGGGCGGGCGGGCGGGCGCCTCGTCGGGAAGCCATCTTCAAAATAGGTCGACTGCTACACTTTTGCTATTCTTATCGCATTTAAATGTCAACACGGTGCAAAGCTCTACAAATGAGTTGAGGCAGGCTTCAACCCCCATTTAACATTTAAGGCGCACACACAAATATAAGCCGTGGCAAATACAAAATAGCGAGATAGCGCCTCCGCCGCCGCCACGTCTTTCAAACTTCTCATTTCGCCGCCGACGACGAGCTGCCAACCTTTCCGCCCGACAACAAAAAGAAACAGAAACAATGCATTAGCTCGCATGAATAATACATTAAAAAAGAAGGGGAAAAAAAACATCGCCGCTTTTTTCGGCATCGCCGCTGAAATCCCACATTCGACTCTTTTGGTACGTTCCTCGCCCTTCTGCTTAGACGGGATGCGGAGCCTGAGCCGGGAAATTTAGGACCCGCTGCGGCAGGGGTCGGGAAGAGAGAGCCATACCACATACCCGAAGAAAAAAAAAACCCTGATTACTAGCTGTTTGGCTAAACTGTATGAAATATTAATAATGAGTCTGTGTGGCATATCAACAACTATACCTCTTTGATCGTGTCTCCCTCCTACAGTTACTTGAGACCGTTGAGGCTCATTTGGCGGTCCTTACAATCGTGAACAATGGTTTCAAAACAAGGTGGAAGCAGAGTTCTTTTATAAATATGTCACAAAATACTGCAAACAAAAAAGTTTATGGATGTGTTTCCCTTTAGCGCATTGGGCACGTGTGATAGAGAGGGGGCGTGATGTGTGTGCATAGCTATGCCCACCCGATCAAATTGCTTTGAGTGCTTGGCTAGGGTTTTTGGGGATTTACAGTGTGTTCTGTGGGTTTTACCATAAAGTGACTCAAAAGTGAACATACAATATTTAATAAGCATTCTTATAAAGGATTCCTTAGTGATGTACAGCCAAAACAGGGTCTGTTGTTGTGACAACTTGACTGTAAACTGTAATAGAGACGGTGCTTCTCTGAGTGTTGTCTCGCGGCACGGATTCCATCCCTTAGCGGGCCTGATCTGGCCCGTGGGCCGCCTGTTTGAAACCTGTGCTTTATTTACAGAAGAGCTGTGTTAAAGCCTTGAGAATAGTTAAAACACATCAATAAATCAGATTTCTATGTTTCTTCACTCAGGGACTATACCAATAATGATTTGTATTCAATTTACTTGGCCCCCTTTGTTTTCAGCAATGGGGTACAGTCAGTGCTGTCACAACAGAGTGTGCATCGAGATACCTATTTAAAGCACTTGGTATTCCCAGGCAGTCTCCCATTCAAGTACTAACCAGGCCCAACCCTGCTTAGATTCTCAAGATTGGGCGTCCTCAGGGTGGTAATGCTTTTGGAAACGATTGTATACATCATGGGACGGAATGAGTTGAAATAAAAAAATCAGGAAAGGTTGAAGGTAATCCCAGTCCAAGTCCAATCAGGACTTATTGAAGGAAGGCCGCAAAGCAGGCCCGCATCATCCAAGTGAAGCCGGCGCTAGCGCCGCTAATAAGCTTAGCGCTCGCCCGCATACCTGCAAAACGCCACGCTTCAAACAAAAGAATCAAATCATCAGGAACTAGGGAATTAAGCACCTTTTCTCCCTCTTTCTTAATTACGGCACTTTGATGAAAATACTCCTTAAATCCCGAACGGCTTCCGAATCTCACACAAGAATGACCAGAATGTGAACCCAAAAAGTGGGCCGAGGCATGTGTCCTTCTGCGTTTTTCTACAACAGACGAATGCATTGTGAGGGGAGCGCAAAAATGTCATGGAAAAAAAAAAGAAAGAGAAAAAAAAATGGAAATGAGTTCCCACGTGCATGAGAGGGATCTAAGTCGCTTCGACAAATCTGAATAATCGTTGTCAGGATGTCCAACTTGTGCCCCCGCCAAAATAAATGCACCGTGAAATGCAGAACATTATTATTTTTATTTTTTTTGGGTCATACAGATTTATAAAAACTTATGGTTAGGGTTAGGGTGGTTTTCAAACTTCATATTCAGTCAAATACATATGTAATACATATAAAATCACAAGATGTTTATATTTTAATTAGAACAACTGAAACATATATTAACATGGTGTATATACATATATTTACGTTATTTTAAAAACAGTATAAATCATATTTTATGTATAAATCATATTTTATATATATATATATACACATACCGTATTTTCCGCACTATAAGGCGCACCGGGTTATAGGGCGCACCCCCAAAAAGTAGTTTTTGGTCCTATATTTTCCATACATAAGGCGCACCGGATTATAAGGCGCTACAATGGGAACGTGGACAAAACAGTCAGATGATTCAGTCCAACTTATTAACATTCCCAAAGCTTGCAAAGAAGCAAATACGTGTCGTAGACACGTGCTGATGCGGTGTCCGTACGATGTCACTCAAATGCATCGTTCCATCATTCGGAAGGTTAAAGTCTTGGGATTCAAGAAATGCCAACCATTTCTTAGTTTCCGTTTTATTTTTTGCTGGCAACTGTGTGGAAAGCAAAGTAAGAATTTTATTGTGCAGGGAAACGGGGTTCTTTACCGTGCATATGACAATAAACATTTTGAATTGAATTTAGTTTAAAAATAGACTCGTCACAGAAACATCAAGATCGTTCTGAAACAAGATACCGGGAAAATGTAAAGCCGCATAGCTCACCTAAGTTCTCTTGCAGCCATCACGTTCAATAATGATACGTAACCATGGTCTTCTTACAACCGTGAGTGTAGTAAATCCAGGAGAGTCAAATATTTACAAATACAGACTAGTAAAAAATGTTTTCTCTATGTCGTAGTGCAACCCAACGTGCGATTCACATTCATCTTTTTCGGCCAATTGCAGGCTTTGTTTTGCCGCTTCAGCCTATGCCAGCCTGTAAATGATAAAAAGGATCCGCCCCCTTTACCTCCGAATAACTTTAGCCAATAGTGACTGATGCAAATGATGATTGACATATTGGTTAGGAAATGAAACGCCGGTATATAAATCCCAGCATACACCGCGGACGACTTCGCCTTTGGGGGGGGAAATCTAGTCGGCGGCTGCTTGCCTTAGTTGCCAGACTTTGCGACTTAATATTGATCCATATATAAGGCGCACTGTATTATAAGGCGCATGGTCAGCTTTTGAAAAAAATAAAGGCTTTTAGGTGCGCCTTATAGTGCGGAAAATATCTCTATACAACACGTTACAGTGGTTATTAGCACGTCACATTGGGTATTTGCATATTGTATTCCTTTTGCTTTATTGTTTTATTGTTCTCGAAATGTGAATTTCCCTGCGGGGATGAATAAAGTATCTATCTATCTATCTATTCATTTATCTAATGTAAAATATTGTTGTGAACTGAAAAATCTTGAAGTGATAACTAATTTGTATTACCAATAAACTGTGATGATTAAAACTGAATGAATATATAGATTTATATTATATATTTGTCGCCGATTTACAATTTCAACCTGGATAACACTAAATTTTGGGGACCCATAGATCACTGTTGGGACCAATGTTCCCCCTAATTTTCCTTACGGGTCTGAGCGTTCACACAAAGTCGGTGAGCAACGCTCGAAACAACAGTGAGCAACCATAATCCCAAGTGTGGCAAGATAATTCATTATCAAACATGTCCAAAACTTGACATTAAGTTACATTTTGCTAAGTTTCCGGCAATGCAAAATTGTTTTTCTCTTTGAAGGAATTGACTCATGTACTTTTGCAAAGGTTGTACGGCCTACAAACGTCGTTTGTTCTTACAATTCTTTCACAAGATATCCATTTCTTTTTATTTCCTGATATATTTTGTCGCATAATTTTAACATTTTGGGGGGCTTATTGAGTCGGTTGTAAGATACAGAACTGTACTTAATCACATTTTTGAGTGGAAGTACAATGTTGGCAACAAAATTCACTTGATATCATTGGACATTATTCGAATGCGACACAAACGTTTTCTTCTTTTTCCCGTGTTTTTTCTACTTTTTTTTTAAATTCCTTTAAAAAAATCTCATTGTGTTTATTTTTTCCAAGCTGTTACTTTTTTTCTTTTTGTTTTCTATTTACTTTTTTCCTACATTTCTTTCTTTTCTTTTTTTCTGTTTTTTTTCTAAATTATTCCTTCTTTTTTCTCTTCCTTTTGTTTCTTTTTTTTTCTCAGCTTTTCACTCCTTTTTCATTTTGGTATTTTTTTCTTTTTTGTTCTATTCCCCCCTTCCTTTAAGTCATTTTGTGCATCATTTTACATAATATTTGGTCGTGTTGGGATTAAAGAAGCAAAAACAACCTGAAGAGACGTTCAGGATCCGGAAGAGCCGGTTCCTTTTAGTGAGCTGAGCCGAAGAAGCCGGTTCTCGATAAACTCTACTAACTTTACTCAACTTCGTTCTACTTCGACTCGACTTCAAAATACCGCATTTGGGACACAACGTCGGGGGAACCCGTGTATTTTCACATTCATGCACTGTAACTTTGACTTAAGTGGCTTCTTAATTATTAGCTGTGCGTTTTTTTGTCAAGATGGCGGCGCATTGTGCAGATGCTGCGGCTCCAGTTCGTCTTTTGTTTTTCAGTGTCCCCTGATCCCCCTTATTTTCCCTTCGACTCCCTTCACATTTACAATAATATCCACTACATCCCGAGGGATATAAAGAGACCACCGGATCTCCCTGGAAGATTTGCCCGCCTGCCGACAATGACAACGACGGAGCACTTTGTTTCCTTATCCTCACTGTAAATGTGGAACTGGAGTCGTCCAATTTCGTTGTCACAGCATATCCCATGTTGTAACAATGACAATAAAGGCATATTCTATTCTATTTTAGGTTTTCTCGTGCGCAGAGAATGTGCGAGCAGTGCGCAATTGGGCACGCGCCCAGCTTAGAGGGAACACTGGTTGGGACCCATAGATTTTTGAGCATTCGAGTCCCCAGGACCCATCACTTTTCACAAGTAAAATGAACACTGTGTAAGATTATTTTGTATTTTGTAAAGGAAAATATGACAGTGTGTAAGGGCATGGAGCCCTGGAGCGCCACAGCTATGTTTTATTTGAGGAACATCTGCACCGAGAACGGCGTCCTCTTTTCCCGTCTTCGTTTTCCTCAAACCGAAAAGGACGATTGCGATCAACCGCTACTCCACAAACAATAGCGGCAAATAAATAACTAAGTCCAAACATGAGAAGGGCGGATTTGCCGCCAGTGCTAATTGTCTTTGCGCCTAAAAATACGCAGACAATGGCGGCGAGATGAGCCTCGGCGGCGCTGGTTTTGTCCTTCAATACTCTTGTTTTTTGTTTCCCGTCTGTTTTTTTTTATCCGGCGTTTGCCGCTCCCGCCTTTGCCGAATCAACGGATACGTGAATTAAACGGCATTGTTTTAAGAAGATCGCCGGCTAAATTTAGCCTCTTGTTCTCCTCCGGCGCGCCGGAATTTTCGTCATTATGTTTGCAAGCGGGGTTTTTTTATCCTGGATCTTATTCATTCCTGGCCCGCGAGTTCGCTCGAACGCGTCGCCTTAAGACACCCGAGCGTGGTTCACTCGTGCGTTTTTTTTTTTTTTTTTGCAATTAGAAAAGACACAAAAATAATTATTCCGCCGCGCGGTCGAGACGCCGGATCCGGTGCACGGATCACGTGTTTCATAAAAAAGGTTAATCAGTTGTTAATCGGAGGATTAATAACTTGCGATTTTCTTTTTATAAAAGCCTTCACGTTATAAATATTTCATGCTTTTTTTTTCGGTAGAGTGGGTTTGACGTGTGTCAGAAAATATGACATATCCACTTGAAAATTACCTTTTGACTCCACTGGCAGATCATAAAATACGATTTGCACTCGAATGTCACAAAAATCAAAGGTTGGCTTTTCAGTGACATACCGATAGAGCGCACCTGATTATAAGCCGCACCCATCACTTTAAAAGAGATTTGCCACTTTTGTACTTACACAAGGCCCACTTCTGTACAAGCCGCGTGCGCACGCACTAAAACTTGTGACACTATCGCAAGTTTAACCCAGACCAGGCTGTAAGTTCCACGATTGTGACTAAATAAATAGTAGACAATCATAGACCCACAATCAGCATCTTGAATGGAAAACTATACCCGTAATTAACGTATGATGCAGACTTGTAAAGTCCGGGTCTTGTTGGAAGTAATCCAAGAAAACAAAATGTATATTTCCAAAGTTAAGGGTGGGAAAAATATATATCCACTATTGTCCGCTGGGACAACAGACAGATCTACCGGTAACTCAGCTTTACCCCACTTCCCATCAGCCCGCGTTTGCTCCGCCCCTTCTTTTTGATTCGCTCGTAGAACACATAACAGAATAAATCTCTAAAATGAATACATTGCAAAAATATACAGTTGCAAATACATATTATACATGGGTTACACATATTTACGAAGAAAGACGGTACACCGGGAGTTTTCAAAGCTTTAATAATAGTAATATAACTTTCATCCCAAACCGTGCCTTTGAAAGGTACCAACACGCTAGTAGGATCACGCTCGCAATGCATTAAACATATCTGTCAAAAGAAAGCATCACGTAATTATGAAATTCACGGTATATCGTCCTCAACTTCCTCCTCATAACTGTCGCCATCAAGGGCGTCTTCCTCAATATCGGAACGTACCTTTCCTTTACAGACAATGTATGTATAAACTTAGAGGTTGCATTCTTTCTTGGCGCACATATTCTACTGGTCTTAATCTTACCTTTTATACTCCACCGCCGCTGGTGGCCGTTAGAAAAATTACATAAATTGCCCGCTTCACTGAATAAGCCGCAGGGCTGAACATTCGGGAAATAAAGTAGTGGCTTATAGTCCGGAATTTACGGTAGTTTTTGATCATTTGGCCAATCCAATAAGAAGCTTGTAAAAAAATGACTATTTATGTGTGATCGAGGCAGCACGGTGGGCAGTGGTTAGCGCGTGTGCGGCACAATTCTGAGGTCATGAGATCGAACCTCTTGTGTGGAGTTTGCATGTTCTCCCTGTGCTTGCGTGGGTTTCCTCCAAGCACTCCAGTTTCCTCCCACATTCCAAAAACATGCATGTCAGGTTAATTGGCCGGTCCAAATTGTTCCTAAGTGTGAATGAGCAACCAGTTCAGGGTGTCCCTTGCCCACTGCCCGAAGATAGTTGGGATGGGCTCCAGACCTGCAGAGTCCAGGTCCCTATAACCCGGTGCGCCTTATAGTGCGGAAAATACGGTACCGTGCTTCTGTTTACTTATTTAAATACAGTGAGTCCAGCTCTTACCCAGGTTCGACCTATATTCCAGAAAATATGATAAAAAATGCCATTGGAAATTATACTCAAAATATCGTTGAATAAATATCTCTTGCTTTTTTTTCGGTGTACTTTGTTTCGCGTAGGCAGGTTTGGGACGAGCGCCCCGGTGTTGCAGGGCACACTGAGCAATAATCCCCAACGCACCCTCCCCCCCAAATAAACGTAGGTTAATCACGCTTTACCGATTCACCAATAAATGCATTCATGTTTATTAATACAAAGCTGGAAGAAAACAATACTCTTTACATGATTTATTCCGGTTATTAATTAAGCTCGACCGGCTTTTGAAAAAAGAGGGCGGGGTCAGACCCGGTCCAAGCCGGGAGCAAAAATCCCGCTATTTTATTTCGTTTTCTCAAATTGCCCGTCCGTTTTGTTAATCGCGGCAAAACAAATATCGCTTTTTCGTACGCTCCATTTGTTTGAAGCCCCCGCCCTCAAACCGGGTCCCAAAATACTCGTTCCCGGCTCCCATGTAATTAAAGAGCGCCTTTAGTGAAAACACTCCAATTAGTTGTGTGGATGTCGTCGGCGTTGGGTAGCGGGCTGGCCCCGGGGTACCTGGGGTAGGGGGCCCCGGAATGGAACAAGTGGAGGGTGAAGAAATTGGGGGAGGGGGGTGTTTTGGTGTAACTGTGCGGGGTTAAGCACTCCAAGAGGATCTTTGGTCCTGTGAGTTTCTAGTACAAGAAGACACAGAACTAGGAATTCAAGCCAGCCCCCTACCACTCCAACAAACCCTGACTAACTGAGACAAAACAACCCCCAGCTTTGATCAAAGCTCTGAAACCAATCCTACACCTTCCAATTCCAGCCACAAAGCTGATATCTTAACCGCATCAAACCTAACCTCACCTAACCCAAGATAGACCAGGGGTCTCCAACATGGTGCCCCCTACGGACAGTTGTAGTACCCACGTGACAAAATAATTGAGAAGCACTGCCTTAACCTAATCCAACCTAAAACAACTAAACCAAAACCTTAACCAACCCATCCCAATTGAACTTTACTCAACACATTGTAACCTAACCCTAACCAAACCTTAACCCAATGGAACACAAACTTAACTCACTGAAACCTATGCAGTCCAACCTAAACGAAAAATAACCTAACCCTACCTGACTTGACCTAACCTAACCAAATCTAATTTAACCAAAATCTAACCCTTACCCAACCCAATCCATCCTAACCAAAACAAACCCAATGCTTCACAATGTAACTTAACTCAAACTTGAACCAACCAAACTTAACTTGACCCAACCCAATCCAACCGAAACCTAATCTGACCTAACCAAATCAGATCCAAACTAGCTGAACAAATCATAAACCAACCCAATGCTTCTCAGTCTAATCTAACCCAAACCTTAACCAACCCAAAGAAACGTAACCTAACCAAAGCGAAATCTTAACCCAATGCAACACTAACTTAAACAACTGAAACCTATGCAGTCCAACCTAAACGAAAAATAACCTAACTCTACCCAACTTGACCTAACCCAACCAAATCTAATTCAACCAAAATATAACCCTTACCCAACCCAATCCAATCCATCCTAACCAAAACATAAAATAAAGAAACCCAATGCATTACAATGTAACTTAACTCAAACTTGAACCAACCGAACCAAACTTAACTTTACCCAACCCAATTCAACCGAAACCTAATCTGACCTAACCAAATCAGATCCAAACTAGCTGAAAAAAATCATAAACCAACTCAATGTTATTCAGTCTAACTTAACCCAAACCTTAACCAACTCAAAGAAACGTAACCTAACCAAAACCAAACCTTAACCCAATGCAACACAAACTAACTGAAACCTACGCAGTCCAACCTAAACAAAAAATAACCCAACCCGACTGACTTGACCTAACCTAAACAAAAATATTATCTAACCAAGATCTAACCCTTTGGTCTGTGCAGCCCTTTGAGACCCCTTGTAATTAAGGGCTGTACAAATAAGCATGACTTGACTTGAGGTTTTTGAGTTTTTCCTTGCCCTCATGTAGGTTTTAGATCAGGGGATGATGTCATAATTGTCTGTAGTTTGCAATAGTCTGTGGTCTGTGCAGCCCTTTGAGACTCTTTGTGATTAAGGGATAGACAAATAAGCATAACTGGACTTGAGGTTTTTGAGGTCCTCTTTGCCCTCATGTAGGTTTTAGATCAGGGGATGGTGAAATGCTAGTCTGTAGTCTGTAATTGTCTGTGGTCTGTGCAGCCCTTTGAGACTCCTTGTGATTAAGGGTGTCACAGATGAACATGACTTGACTTGAGGTTTTTGAGTTTTCCCTTGCCCTCATGTCGGTTTTAGATCAGGGGATGGTGTAATACTAGTCTGTAATTTGCAATAGTCTGTGCAGCACTTTGAGACTCTTTGTGATGAAGGGCGTCACAAATAGACATGACTTGACTAGAGGTTTATGTGTTTTCCCTTGCCCCCATGTCGGTTTTAGATCAGGGGATGGTGTAATACTAGTCTGTAATTTGCAATAGTCTGTGCAGCACTTTGAGACTCTTTGTGATGAAGGGCGTCACAAATAGACATGACTTGACTAGAGGTTTTTGTGTTTTCCCTTGCCCCCATGTCGGTTTTAGATCAGGGGATGGTGTCATACTAGTCTGTAATTTGCAATAGTCTGTGCAGCCCTTTGTGATTAAGGGCGTCACAAAAAAACATGGCTGATTCGACACTGTACTCGATTTATTTTTGGAGTTTCAGAGATGTTTGATTCAGTTTCCTTTTTCAACTGTTTGTATCTTTGCAACAGCTACAACACACACGTGTGTCAAGGCAACACAATGTTCTCCCTTTTCCGACGCACTTTTGATCACCTAAACACATCCAAATACACAAAAGGCACAAAAAGGAAAACTGGTCCGGATGACCCCCAAGCGATTTCATCTGCTGTCAATCAAGGCCGGCAGCTCCTCCGAGCGTAAAGCCAGCGCCTTATTGCAAATATTTAAACTTTGACATTTCCTGCATTTGTGTTCTGCATCAGGAGGTCAACATACTTCCTTAATAACCCCCTTCCCGATTGTAGCCCCCCCTCCCCTTCTTTGTCTTGAGCTCCAAATTGTGTTTTTATCGAAGGCCAATATGGATCCCGCCTCAAAATGTCATCCGTCAAGCTGTCGATGAATGCGTCTTTTTCGCTTTAATGATCGGCTCGTCGGGCCTGATGTGCCTTCCCCGCCGCACGTTTTTAACGGGAATCGATGGGGCAAATAACGCTCCGGGGGCGGCTCTCGCATGCTCGACGCTAACGCCGTTTGGCTAGCTGACGCTGCGCGTGAACATTTGATGGCGTATACCGCCGACGGAAGCGGCAGAAGGACAATTGAGCCGATGAAGGGGTTGAGGATAGGGGTGGCTGTCGTCGGGCTGGGGGTCAGTGTTCCCTCTAAGCTGCGCGCGTGCGCAATTGCGCACTGCATGCACATTCTCAGCGCACAAGAAAATCGAGCCAGCGCACAAAAATCAGGGCTCAAAATTATTAATTAAGAAGCGACTTAAGTCAAAGTTACAGTGCATGAAGGTCAAAATACACGGGTTCCCCTGACGCTGTGTTCTAAATGCGGTATTTTGAAGTCGAGTCGAAGGAGAACGAAGTTGAGTAAAGTTAATAGAGTTTGTCGGGAAACCGGCTTCTTCAGCTCGGCTCACTAAAAGGAACCGGCTCTTTTGGGTCCGAAACGGCTCTTCGGGTTGTTTTTGCTTCTTTCATCCCCATATGACCAAATATTATGTAAAATTATGCACAAGATGACTTGAAGGAAGAGGGGAATAGAACAAAAAAGAAAAAAATACCAAAATGAAAAAGTAGTGTAAAGCTGAGAAAAAAAACAAAAGGAAGAGAAAAAAAGAAGGAACAATTCAGAAAAAAGCCCCAAAAAAAAAGAAAAGAAAGAAATGTAGGAAAAAAGTAAATAGAGAACAAAAAGAAAAAAGTAGAAAAAAACACGGAAACAATAAGAAAAAGTTTGTGTTGCATTCAAATAATTTCCAATGATATCAAGTGAATTTTGTTGCCAACATTGTACTTCCACTAAAAAAATGTGATTAAGTACAGTTCTGTATCTTACAACCGACCAAATAAGCCCCCAAAATGTTAATATTATGTGACAAAATATATCAGAAAATAAAAAGAAATGTATATCTTGTGAAAGAATTGTAAGAACAAACGACGTTTGTAGGCCTTTGCAATAGTACATGAGTCACTTCATTCAAAAGAGAAAAATTATTTTGCATTGCCGCAAACTCAGCAAAATGTAACTTGATGTCAAGTTTTGGACATGTTTGGTAATGATTTAGTTGCCACACTTGGGATTGCTGTTGCTCACTGTTGTTTCAAGCGTTGCTCACCGACTTTGTGTGAACTCCCAGACCCGTAAGGAACATTACAGGGAACATTGCCCCTGGGGTATCTGCTACCCACATATACCCCCAGCAATGTTCCCTGAAACAACAGTGAGCAACAGCAATCCCAAGTGTGGCAACTAAATCATTACCAAACATGTCCAAAACTTGACATCACGTTACATTTTGCTGAGTTTCCGGCAATGAAAAAATGTTTTTCACTTTTGAATGAATTGACTCATGTACGATTGCAAAGGTTGTACGGCCTACAAACGTCGTTTGTTCTTACAATTATTTCACAAGATTGAGTCGGTTGCACGATACAGAACTGTATTTAATCACATTTTTAGTGGAAGTACAATGTTGGCAACAAGATTGACTCGGTATAATTGGAAATTATTGGAATGCAACACAAACTTCTTCTTTTTCCCTGTTTTTTCCTATTTTTTAATTCCTTTAAAAAAATATCATTGTGTTTACTTTTTCCTGAATGTTACATTTTTCTTTTTGATCTCTATTTACTTTTTTTCCTTTGTTTCTTTCTTTACTTTTTTTCTGGCTTTTTTTCTGATTATTTCCTTCTTTTTTATCAGCTGATCACTACTTTTTCATTTTGGGATTTTTTTCTTTTTTGTTCTATCCCCCCCTTCCTTTCAGTCATTTTGTGCACAAATTTACATAATATTTGGTCGTGTAGGGTTGAAAGACTCAAAATCAACCTGAAGAGCCGTTTGGGACCCAAAAGAGCCGGTTATTTTTAGTGAGCCGAGCCGAAGAAGCCGGATCTCGAAAAACTCTACTGACTTGACTCAACTTCGTTCTACTTCGACCTTGACTTCCAAATACCGCATTTAGAACACAGCGTCAGGGGAACCCGTGTATTTTTACCTTCATACACTGTAACTTTGACTTAATTCGCTTCTAATTAGCAATTTCGAGCCCTGATTTTTGTGAGCTGGCTAGATTTTCTTGTGCGCGAAAAAGCTCTGGATAGTGCGCAATTGCGCACACACGCAGCTTAGAGGGAACATTGCCCACGGGTCAGGAACCTTTTAGACCCAAAGAGCCATGAATTTATATATATTTAGACCAAGGTGGTTTTTATAAAGGAAGGCAATTGCCAAGAGGCAAGGGACAGACGTTTGCCACCATACCCGGTTTTGTTCCAGTCGTGCGTAACACTGCCACTGCCCCCAGCCCCTGCCACCTCATTCAAAATACTGATCACATGATTCAAGGGAAGGCTCTCAAACAGGGGTCTCCTACGTGGGGCTTGCAGTTTGGTTCTAAAACTAGCTCACCAGTGATGGGTAATCGTGATTTTCTAGGGCGTTTGCTTTCTAGCTGGCATGAGAAATGATTGACATGATCAGCGTCTTTAACTACTGTATGTAACATCCTACATGCCTACATTTCTGGTGTAAATATTGTGTAAATTATAACCTTTATCTTCTTTGTTTTCCTTTATCCTCACTGTTGAATGTGACCCTGGAGTGCCACGTCCAATTTCGTTATCATAACATGTTCAACCCATTTTGTAACAATGACAATAAAGGTTTATTCTATTCAATTCTACAATGTTTCAGTGGTTGACTGTGCTTATTTTAACTTAGCTTCTAACAACTACAACCTGGTACATTATAACTACATTGTAATAACATAGCAATAGCATAAGTTGCTTTATTAAAAATGAATTTCAAACTGGTAGCACTACGGACTTATCAGTAACAAACAATTAGCTCACAGTTTGAAAAGGGTTGGCAACCCCTGCTCTAAAACATAGCAAGTGCCATCCTCCCTGATCCTCCCCCCAGGCGTGCCCACCACTGCCACTCCCCCCTGCCAATGAAAGTGGTTGTGGGGGCTTGAGGGTGATTTATGAGGGTTCTTTTGTTTTTGTTTTGTTTTTTAAGGCAGGTGAGTGCCAAGAGCAGACATGGGGACTTGAGACTTAGTGACTTGGACTCGAGTCGACTCGAGTCGCTGTTTTTATGACTTGTGACTTGACTTGGACTTGGCAATCTAAGACTCGGGACTTGACTTGTGACTTGACTTGCCCAAGAAAAAAATACTTGGGACTTACTTGGGACTTGAAGGTGAAGACTTGAGACTTACTTGAGACTTGCACATGTGTGACTTGGTCCCATGTCTGGCCAAGAGGCATAGGACAGATGCGTGTTGCTATCCCTGATCCTGTCCCCAGGCTAGGGCTCCCCCTGACCCTGCCATGTCCCTTAAAACTGATTTCATCAGATGATTGAAAGGGTTCGGAAGGATGCCAGCTTTAAATGATAGCAGGTGACCAAAGGTATCTGCTAAAGGGAAGAGATTGGAGTTATAGGTGACGTAGATTTTTTTTTTTCTCTACAGACGGGGGACGGATCTCCAACCCTGCTCCTTTCCCTGAGCAGGCTTACCACTACAACCGCCCCTGCCAATGACAGGGGTTGGGAGTGGGGGTGGCGGTTTTTGTGGGGATTTAGGGGTACCGGTTAAACAAAAATGGTTTACAAAAAGGCAGTCAAGGGTGAAAAAGTGACATCCGCCACTGACCTCCCTGGTCCTGCCACAGCCGTATCAACGCTGACACTCCCCCCTTACCGTCTCACCTATAAACTGTTTTAATCACATTTAGTAGGGTTTGGGGGCTGCTGTGGGGGGACAACTGGTCTGAAAAATCCTGGATGACTGAAAATATTTTCATAACGGGAAGTGTGGGCCAAGAAGCAAGGGACAGAATAGTGATGCTATCCCTTCTCCTGCCCCCCAGGTGTGCCAACCACTGCCACTCCCCACTGCCAGTGAAGGGATTGTGGATGGGTTGGTGACTATGGGTGATTCACTTTTATAAGGTAGATAAGGGAAAACAAATGAGGGAAGGATACTGAAAGCCACCCTCTCTGCTATGACTCCAGGCGTGCCTACTATTGCCACTCCCCCCTTTCCCTACCACTCCTGTTGCCTCACTGATTTCTGTCATGATTGCCGATTGAGCGCAGCTGCGGCGGCTTAATTGGCACCAACAGCCCGGACAGCTGATTGGTGGACACTCTCTTTTTAAACCCCCCGGCTCTTGGAAGCTGTCAGATCGTAACACGAACTGTTGCCTTCAGCTCAGTAAGCCTTTTCGTCCGACTCCATTCCTGTCCTGCTTTTTCTGCCTGATCTTGACAACCTGTTTCCGGACCTGATTACGCCCCGTTCTGCCTGCCTGTTACCTGACCTGTTTTGCCCCGTTACCTGCCCGCCTCCTGCTACCGACCTTGTTTACGAATTCGACACCGCCTTTGATCTCCAGCCCCGGCCAACGACTTGCTATTCCCGCCTGTCTCCGATCCTCCTCGCTCGACACGGAAGTGCCACTTCCGCGTTCCCGCCACCTGGTACCTGTGTTCGTCGATCCGCAGTTGTGGAAGCAAGCCTTTCTCTCCCTCTTTTATCAATAAAAACTGAGAAAACGAGCGCTATTGGGTCCCGTCTCTGTTCCTGGTTTGTGACAGATTTCCTCATATGATTGAGGGTAAAGGGAAGGGTGATCGAGGTTTTTTTTTTAAGAAAAAAAAAAGCTTAGGCCCAGGCATGCGCCGCTGCCCTTCCCTGCCCCAGTCGTCCCAACCGCTGCCGCTCCCCCCTTCCCCTGCCGCCTCCTCACTTAAAAACTGATTTCATCACATGATTGAGGGGGTAGGGAAGACGACAGCTCTAAAACATAACTTTTTACCGAGCCGAAATCAAATATTAAAAATGACAGGTCTTCTAAGTGCGGCGAGCGAGCGCGGGTCACGCCGGGAGGGGCGGCGGCGGCGGCCTGTCAGCTACTATCTGTCAGCGCCAATTAGAAACAATCAAGGCCCAGTGAAAGGGAAGGTGATTGTTATTAAGCGGCCGGGCCCGGCCGGCGCCGGCCCAGATGTGGCCGTGCATATCAAAGAACCGGAAGACGGACCTTTCATTTCTGCATTTGCAAAAGACGGAGGAAGAGGCGAGGGGGCGGGGCTGCCGGGGGGGGCGTGTCCCTCGGGGAAGGGTGGAAGAATGCTAGCGCCACGCTTTGACCGCAATTATCAACTTGTGTACAAACATGCCGGGAATATGAGAAAATTGAACAAAAGCGACAAACTGTGATGCATAAAAATGGACTTTTGAGGAGCATATGATTGGAAAGCTTCAAGAGAAGGAGGAGACTTGGGATTTGGACGTACATTCATGCTATAGAATCCCAAATAAACTTTCGTAAAGCTTTCGTTGAAAAAGGAAGTGGAGGCAAAAGTTTTTCGATTTTTTTATTAATTTTCCCTGGACTTAGAGCACAGGTGTCAAACAGGAGGCCTGCGGGCCATATCAGGCCGCTAAGGGATTGAATCCGGCCCACGAGACAACACTCAGAGGAGCACAAGAGAAAAACAAGCGGCAGGTTGAAATATGTCCACTTGATGTTGCCAAAGCCAGGTGCCTCTCACAAAGACACTGTAATTGTATTTCTCTCTCTCTCTCTCTCTCTCTCTCTCTCTCTCTCTCTCTCTCTCTCTCTCTCTCTCTCTCTCTCTCTCTCTCTCTCTCTCTCTCTCTCTCTCTCTCTCTCTCTCTCTCTCTCTCTCTCTCTCTCTCTCTCTCTCTCTCTCTCTCTCTCTCCCACCCACCCCTTTTCTCCAAGTCTGTCCCGGTCTCTTTCACTTTCTGTCTCTTTTTCTCTTCCTTTGTTGCTAAGATCAATTGCTTTTCCTGGACATTGGTCACTACTGTCCTGTAACCCCGCCTCCTGCGGTGTGATTGACAACAACACGAGAAGGAAGTAGGAAAGCAGGAAGGTAAGTCCTGCATACTGTTTCCCAGGCTAGACCGCCGGTTCCCGCGCTCGCCTCAAAGTCTCTAGGTTGGGCCTATGCTTGATCCTTAAGATCGATTGGTTTTCCTAGACATCGGTCACTACTGTCCTGTAACTCCGCCTCCTGCGGTATGATTGACAACGGCGTGAGGATGCAGGAAGGCAGGAAGATAAGTCCTGGTTGCTGTTTCCCAGGCTAGTCCGCTGGTTCCCGCCCTCGCCTCAAAGTCTGTAGATTGGGCCTATGCTTGATCCTTAAGATCGATTGGTTTTCCTGGACATTGGTCACTACTATCCTGTAACCCCGCCTCCTGCCGTGTGATTGACAACGAAACGTGAAGGAAGTAGGAAAGCAGGAAGTCCCTCATGCTGTTTCCCAGGCTAGTCCGCCAGTTCCCGCGCTCGCCTCACAGTCTATAGATTGTGCCTATGCTTGATCCTTAGGATCGATTGCTTTTCTGGACATCGATCCTGTCCTGTAACCCCGCCTCCTGAGTTATAATTGACAACGGTGCAAGAAGGATGCAGGATAGCAGGAAGATGAGTCCCGCATTCCGTTTTCCAAGCTATTTCGCCGGTTCCTTAAAGTTCTATTGGTTGGGCCTATGTTTGATCCTTAAGATCGATTAGTTTTCCTGAACATTGATCAAGACTGTCCTGTAACCCCGCCTCCTGCCGTGTGATCGACAACGACAGGAGAAGGAAGTAGGAAAGCAGGAAGGTAAGTCTCACAGTTGTTTCCCAGGCTAGTCCGCCAGTTCCCGCGCTCGCCTCAAAATCTGTCGGTTGGGCCTATGCTTGATCCTTAAGATCGATTGCTTTTCTGGACATCGATCCTGTCCTGTAACCCCGCCTCCTGCGGTGTAATTGACAACGGAACAAAAAAGAAGCAGGAAGGCAGCCCGGTCGGTTACTCCCGCCTGATATTTTTTGCGCTCGGCTACCGTTACCCGCGCTCTACTACAGTTTCCCGCGCTAGCCTCAAAGCCGACGACGAATCAAAGACCCCCTCTCGTCATATATAAAAGAAAATATCTTAACAAGCGTCTGCGGCAGCGTCTCCTCCGCTTAAGTGGAAGCGTTTGACTCTGGGCTTTCAACATCATACACGAGTCAAAGTAAGAAGAAATGAAAAAATGGTCGGCATCACTCAAGCGTCCTTATTAGCATATTGAAGACTTGTGATAGCGCCGCCAACCCCCTTTATTTTTTATTTTTTTTTTTCTGACAGTCGGCTCCGGCGGGGACGCCGCGTCACTCATGTTTAACCACACTTGACTTGTCTAACCTGTTGACAACGTAACACACCTGTGCCGCTTTACGGTTGGTGTAGGGTTTTCAGTATCAATACCTACAGGGGTTGCCTTTCAAGCTAAGGGTTAAGGTTTTAAGTCTGGTTTGAAACTGGGTTTGAGTTGTTTGAGCTAGCGTTTTGATTTGAGTCGTTGGTTAAATTTTTGTCAATCGTTCTCCATCACTGGGTTGTTAAGGTTTTTAGATAGATATATAGATAGATAGATAGATAGTTAGATGGATAGACACTTTATTCATCCCCGCACCTAATTCATTTTAGTCAGGTTTTGAGTTATTTAAGATAGTTTTGATTTGAGTTTGAGTTATTTAGATAGACAGACAGACGGACGGACTGACAGACGGGCGGGCGTACAGACGGACGGACGGAGGGGGGGAGAGAGAGAGAGAGAGAGAGAGAGAGAGAGAGAGAGAGAGAGAGAGAGAGAGAGAGAGAGAGAGAGAGAGAGAGAGATGAGAGAGAGAGAGAGCTAGATAGATAGATAGATACGTCCCTCGAGATAGATTTGAGGTGGCGGACAAACAAGGGTTGGGTTTCAAGCTCAGGGTTATGCTTTTAAGTCTGGTTTGAAACTGGGTTTGAGTTGTTTAAGCTAGCGTTTTGATTTGAGTCTTTGGTTAATTTTTGTCAATCGTCCTCTGTCACTGGGTTATACGGGTTAGGACCTGACAAGGTTAAGGTTTTCAATCAGGTTTAAACCTGAGTTAGTTAAGATTCAATTGGAAGACGGGGTTATCCTGGTGCATCACCTTGTGTTTCTAACTCCAGTTATTGAGTCAAGTCAGAAAAACGAGTTTTGAGTCCTGACAGAGTTAAGGTTTTTAGCCAGGTTTCGAGTTATTTAAGATAGAGTTTTGATTAGAGTTCGAGTTATTTAGATGGATAGATAGATAGATAGATAGATAGATAGATAGATAGATAGATAGATAGATAGATAGATAGATAGATAGATAGATAGATAGATAGATAGATAGATAGATAGATAGATAGATAGATAGATAGATAGATAGATAGATGTCTAGATAGATAGATAGATAGATAGATAGATAGATAGATAGATAGATAGATAGATAGATAGATAGATAGATAGATAGATAGATAGATAGATAGATAGATAGATGTCTAGATAGATAGATAGATGTCTAGATAGATAGATAGATAGATAGATGTCTAGATAGATAGATAGATAGATAGATAGATAGATAGATAGATAGATAGATAGATAGATAGATAGATAGATACGTACTTCGAGATAGATTTGAGGTGTCGGACAAACAAGGGTTGGGTTTCAAGCTCAGGGTTATGCTTTTAAGTCTGGTTTGAAACTGGGTTTGAGTTTTTTAAGCTAGCATTTTGATTTGAGTCTTTGGTTAATTTTTGTCAATCGTCCTCTGTCACTGGGTTATACAGGTTACGACCTGACAAGGTTAAGGTTTTCAATCAGGTTTAAACCTGAGTTAGTTAAGATTGGATTGGAAGACTGGGTTAATACTGGTGCATCACCTTGGGTTTCTAACTCCAGTTTTTGAGTCAAGTCAGAAAAAAGAGTTTTGAGTCCTGACAGAGTTAAGGTTTTTAGTCAGGTTTAGAGTTATTTAAGATGGAGTTTTGATATGAGTTCGAGTTATTTAGCTAGATCGATAGATCATTAGATAGATAGATGGATAGATAGATACGTACCTCGAGATACATTTGAGGTGTCGAACA
This sequence comes from Urocampus carinirostris, assembly GCF_059441175.1. Classification (NCBI taxonomy): domain Eukaryota; kingdom Metazoa; phylum Chordata; class Actinopteri; order Syngnathiformes; family Syngnathidae; genus Urocampus; species Urocampus carinirostris. Next base: position 3,143,019 of record NC_142352.1, on the reverse strand, counting down.
AACAGGGGTTCGGTTTCAAGCTAAGGGTTATGGTTTTAAGTCTGGTTTAAAGCTGGGTTTGAGTTGTTTAAGCTAGCGTTTTGATTTGAGTCTTTGGTTAATATTTGTCAATCATCCTCTCTCACTGGGTTATACGGGTTAGGACCTGACAAGGTTAAGGTTTTCAATCAGGTTTAAAAAGTTTGACTTATTTGGTATTCGATTTGAAGACTCATTTTTATTTTGAGTACTATCTTTTTTTATTTTATCATTTTTTACAAATTTTAATTTAAATATCTGTAAGGTTTTTTTTTTTTGTATTCATCATGTAATTCATTGTTTTCATTGTATTATTTGTGACATTATAAATTCCTAGTTTGGAATATTTATTTTCTATCATTATGTTTGATGTATTTTGATGTATTGTATTATTTTAATATTGATTTTAGTTGTTAATTATTATGTTTTACTATCCAATTTATGTTTTGTTATTTTGCTTTTATTTTTTGTATAGTTTCTTTAATTTGTTGATTGTATTTATTTGTATTCTACTTTTATCTTTGTTTGCATTATTTTTTGTTTTTTTTATAAATATATTTTCCAATAATTCATTTGTTTTTTGTAATTTTGTTTAATTTTCTATTGTATTTACACCGAAAATAATATTCTCAAAAAATCAAAACCAAATTAGGATACAATTGAAAATCAAAACAATTTGACCAAACGAGAAAAACATAACACTAAATACTAGAATAAATACAATAAACGAAAATATAAGTAATACATTTAATAAATATGACATCTGAATGGGAGAAAAACAGGAAACAAGTTGTGACTAAAAACAATCGATACAAAAACATACATAATCATTTTTGGTGGGCGGCGGCCTCTACAGATCCATCTCAAGGTGAGCTTCGCCCTCCCTGCACTTGGGTCCCCCCCCTCAAGCGCCCTTTTAACGCCTATTCCTGCCCCCCCCCCTCGCCCATCTCCCTTGCACTATGAATAAATTGCGGCTGTCCGGACATGAAAATGTCAAATACCTAAAATACACCCAGGCTAAATAGCGTATTCATTTTTAATGCCCGCTCATCCTACGCTGCTATTCTCATATCGGGAACGTCTGCCGACAGCTGTTGCCGCCGAAGACGCCCAGACCGCGATTTATCGGCCGTGGCGTCACAAGAGCGGTGGGACCTTACTAAAAACCCTACCTGGGCGTGCAAAACTTGGGTGAATTCCTTTTAAACTTGAAACTCAAATAAAACAGCGTGAAAACCCAACAATTCAAAATCCTAATTTGAAACCGTAAACTGTGTTTCAAGCCTAATATGATTTTAAAACCCTCATTCGGACATATAAGGTTTTAAGTTACGTTTAAACCTGAGTTCAGAGTATTTGAGATAGGGTTTTGGTTAATGTCTGAGGGTAGGGTTTCAATCTTGGGATTGTGTTTAAAGTTAGGCAAGTTAGTGTTTTAGTTTGAGACTACTGAGTCTCGACAAAGTTGGGTTTTAATTTGGTGTTTGAACCTGGGTTTTTCAGATTCAGACCTAAAAACCGCGATTTATCGGCCTTGGCGTCACAAGAGCGGTGAGACCTTACTAAAACCCTACCTGGGCATACAAAACTTGGGTGAGTTCCTTCTAATCTTGAACTTTAAACTCAAATTAAAAAAAAGTCAGTCAGTTTTTTGAAAATGTGAAATCCCAACAAATCAAAACCCTAATTTGAAACCGTAAACTGTGTTTAAACCCTGTTACGACTTCATTCAGAAATGTAAGATTTTAAGTTATGTTTAAACCCGAGTTTAGGGTTTTTGAGATAAGGTTTTGGTTAATGTCTGCGGGTAGGGTTTTCTATCTTGAGATTGTGTTTAAAGTCAGGCGAGTAAGTGTTTTAGTTTGAGACTACTGAGTCTCGACAAAGTTGGGTTTTAATTTGGGGTTTGAACCTGGGTTTTTCAGTTTTAAACCTGAACTCAAATAAAAAAACGTTAGTTCTTCATTTAAAAACGTGAAAACCCAACAAATCAAAATCCTAATTTGAAACCCTTAACCGTATTTAAAGCCTGATATGACTTCATTTAAAACCCTCATTCGGACATGTAAGGTTTTAAATTATGTTTAAACCTGAGTTCAGGGTATTTGAGATAGGGTTCTATTTCATGTCTGCGGGTAGGGTTTTAATCTTGAGATTGTGTTTAAAGTCAGGCTTGAAATTGAAAGTGTCGGTTTCCAGATGAGTCCGGGTTATTTAAGATAGCATTTTGCCTTAAAACATGGGATTAATCTGTGTATGTCATCTACCGTAGCAAGGTAAGTACCATGGTGAGCTAAAGCTGGTTTGGGTTTCAATTTGGAGTTAGTGTTAGTTTGAGACTACCAAGTCTCAACAAAGTCAGGTTTTAATTTTGGGTTTGAACCTGGGTTTTTCAGGTTTAAACCTGAGTCTTTTGAGGTAGGTTTGGATTTGCACGTTGAGTTAATCTTTGTAAATCCGCTTCCAGAGGCTGGCTAAAGCTTGGTTTGGGTTACAAGCTCTAGCTAGTGTATCAAGTAAGAGTCTCGACAAAGTTAAGGTTTTAAGTCAGCTTAAAAACTGTCTTTGAGTTTTGATGTCTCAGTTGATCTTTGTGATCTGTCTTTTACAGAGGCAAGGTAAAGGAGGTTGGGTTTCAAACTTGAGTTAACGTTTCAAGTCAGGGATCATTTTGAGTATCGACAAAGTCAGGCATTTAAGTTGGGTTTAAAACTCGGTTTGAGTTAATAAGCTTTTTATACGAAACCCAAATTCTATGTAAGAATGTCGCCCAGACATAACTAATACTACGATTGTGATATTAATTTTTATTTTTATATTTGTTATTGTTTAGTATGTCCTGACATGAAAATACCTTATACCTCAAATACACGCAGGTTGAATAGGGTATTCATTATTAATGGCCGCTCATCCTACCCTGCTATTTTCATATTGGGAACGTCTGCAGACAGCTGTTGCCACCAACGACACCCAGACCGGGATTTATCGGCCGTGGCGTCAGTAGAGGGGTGGGACCTTTCTTAAAACCCTACCTGGGCATACAAACCTTGGGCGAATTTCTTCTTATCTTGAACTTTAAACTCAAATAAAAACATAAAAACCATGGTCTATTATTTTTAACAGCGAAGACTCATCAAATCAAAATCCTGATTTGAAACCTTAATATTTGTTTGATGCCTTCAAGTGTATTTATTTAAAACCCTCATTTGGACAGGTTAAGTTGTTTTAGGGTACTGTAATTTTAAACCCTCAACCTGATTTTATTAGATTATTTTTTTATAATTCTGGCTCCAAAAATCTTAGTTATGATTGAACCTTGATCGTTTCAAAAACCTAATGTTAGAACCATTTAATTTGAAACCTTGATTTGGATCTTTTAGTCTTTTTAGCTCATTTCAAACCAATAACATTATTTGAGACCTTATTTTCAAATGTGATTTTTTTTTCTCTGAAACATTTGTTTGAACATATATAGCTTTCCAAAAATGTTTTTGACTGGTGAAAACCTTATTTGATATTTTAATCCTATTTTAAAAACCCTGATCATCATTGGAAACCTTAACCTAATGTTTCTATCTTTAATTCAAACCATTCGGCTTGTTTAAAATCTTAACTTGGATCTCTTTTCGGCTAACATCAAAGACTTAATTCCAAATTTGAGGGTTTTTTTTTCCCTTTAAAAAAATGAACTTTCCGAAAACCATGTCACTATTTGGAAAAAAACTAACTCTAACTGGAAAAACCTAATTCATAATTTGAATCCCAATTTCAAACCCTGATTACATTAAAAACCATTAGCCCAATTCCTTATTTTTCTCCAAGTATTGTTTTTTTCAAACCCTAACCCAAACCTAATGAAAAACGTATCCGAGAAACTCCGGCTTAAATAATCCTTATCCCAGTTTGCAACGTTGATCCTCCTTTAAAAACCTTAACCCAGTTGTTTAGTCTTAACTGGAATCTAGTTTGAAACCCAAATTAAAATCCTTCAATCCTATTCCAATTTATTTTTTTCTCCTTAATCCATTCCTGTCAACCCGTAAGTTTTTGCAGTACGAAGTACATTTATGATGCATTTTAAGACGTGTACGACGTACAAGAAAATCTGTACGGAAAAACACAAATTTGACAATTTTGGGTACCATCCGATCACAAAACGGCAAATCAAACGAGTTCGCCGCGGAAGCCTCTATCTCGGTATGTTGTTTTTTTCCGTCGCAAACGAAGCGAGCGGTTTGCTGCTGCTGTGCGCATGCGTCTGCCGCCTCGGATTTCTCGTGGTAGTTATGTAGTAAAAGAAAGTCCGTCTCTTTTTGGAGAACCGGCTTTTTTGGCTCAACTCATTAAAGAGAGCCGGATCTCAAACGGCTCACTTGCTTTGATGCATTATACTACGAATCATTATTGTTGTATAAAGAAGTTAAGGAAAAAAGGAAGTATATAAGGAGAAAATGAAAAAATATAGGTTTGTGGTGATCCCTTTTAATCAGTATATATATATGAATAATAATTTAATGCAGAAAATGAATTCACAATTTGAATAAGAAAATGTATTATTCTACTTAATTATATTTGCATATATTTTTTCCTTTTACAGTGAACGTCCAAGCGACTTCATATATATATATATATTTTTTTTATAATAAACCTCATTCATGTCGAGCAACTCAGGAGCTCACAACAAAATGTTATTGAACAATATATATGATATAACGAAACACATGTACAATATAACATGTTAAACTACATCAATAAACACGTTTGAAAAAAAAATATGGTGTAAGATTATTTAGTATTTTGTAAGAGAAAATACAACATTTTGTAAGGGCATGGAGCCCTGGAGCTTGACAGGTATGCTATTATTTCTCTAAACCCACTCACTTATTCCAAACCCTAACTCAAACCCAACCGAGAACCGTAACCATCACCGCATAACGCAAAAGCTTGTCAAATGCATTTCATCAGGTTTGGATTTGATTTTAGTCTCAACTGGAATCTTGTTTGAAACCCAAATTGAAACCCTTCAACCCTGTTCGGGTGTATTTTTTTTCTCCCTATTATTCCTCTAAACCCACTCACTTATTTTAAACCCTAACCCAAACCCAACTGAGAGCCGTAACAATCACCGTATAATGCAAAAGCTTGTCAAATGCATTTCATCAGGTTTGGATTTGATTTTAGTCTCAACTGGAATCTTGTTTGAAACCCAAATTGAAACCCTTCAACCCTGTTCGGGTGTATTTTTTTTTCTCCCTATTATTCCTCTAAACCCACTCACTTATGTCAAACCCTAACTCTTTTGTCGCATCATACTAACATTTTTGGGGGCTTATTTAATCGGTTGCACAATACACAACTGTATTTAATTACATTATTTTAGTGGAAGTACAATGTTGGCAACAAGATTGACTTGGTATCATTGGAAATTATTTGAATGCAACCCAAATTTTTTTTCTTCTTTTTCCTGCTTTTTGTTCTATTTTTTTTAATTCCTTTATAAAAGATCTCATTGTGTTTATTTTTACCTGGCTGTTACTTTTTTCTTTTTGTTGTCTATTTACTTTTTTTTCCTTTGTTTCTTTTTTTATTTTCTTCTGGCTTTTTCTGAATTTTTCCTTCTTTTTTCTCTTCATTTTGTTTCTTTTTTGTCAGCTTTTCACTACTTTTTCATTTTGGTATTTTTTTCTTTTTTGTTCTATTCCCCCATTCCTTTGAGTCATTTTGTGCATCATGTTACATAATATTTGGTGATGTTGGGATTAAAGAAGCAAAAGCAACCCGAAGAGCCGTTTAGGACCCGAAAGAGCCGGTTCCTTTTAGTGAGCCGAGCCGAAGAAGCCGGTTCTCGAAAAACTCTACTGACTTTACTCAACTTCGTTCTACTTCGACTCGACTTCAAAGTACCGCATTTAGGACACAACGTCGGGGGAACCCTTGTATTTTTACCATCATGCACTGTAATTTTGACTTAAGTCGCTTCTTAATTAGTAATTTTGAGCCCTCATTTTTGTGCGCTAGCTAGATTTTGTTGTGCGCTGAGAATGGGCGAGCAGAGTGCAACTGCGAGGGAACACTGCCGTCAACCCTGTTCCAATGTATTTTTTCTCCCTATTATTTCTCCAAACCCACTCACTTATGTCAAACCCTAACTCAAACCCAACCGAGAACCGTATAATGCAAAAGCTGGTCAAATGCATTTCATCAGGTCCGGATTTGACTCTCGCCACCTTGATATACGATTCAATTAGACTAATGCTCAACATAAATTGCTCAACTACCCCGCCCCCCCCTGACTCGTAACCCCGCCCCCTTCCCCCTCCACCGACCGTACGATGACATTGAAGGTATTGACATTGCGACCGTGGCGGCTGCGGCGGCAGTGTGGGCGCCGTGCCACCCGAGTGTGTTTTTAGGCGGCATGTGGCAGATGATTATGGCAGATTATCACAATCCAGATTGTTACAAGTCGACAAATGTGTGCGTGTCCGTGTGTGTGTGTGTTTGTGTGTGAGTGTTGTTAAAGCTACAACGCCTTTGGGGGATAAATGTAACTGGCAAGTGAGTGATGAACAGTTGGCGTTTGTGCGCGAGATGTTCTTCAGCAAAGACCGACGCCGTAAACTTTACTAAACAGGAGGGAGGGGAACGACAAAACAAAAACGAAAAAAAAAATAAAAAATAAGGGTTTTCGGAGAGTAATCGATTACTTTTGTTGTAAATGTAATGTCATGTAAGGTAAATCTGCATTTCTATAGAGGTTTTCAAGTCAAGTCAAAGCGCTTTACAATGTGCTTCACACTTTTCCCCTTTTTACACACTAACTAACTCGGGGGCCACACGTAGTAGATTAAAGAGGAAGAAAAAGAGAGATAAAGAAATAAGAGAAAGAGGGAGGGAAAAGGAGAGAGGGCGGGACAAAGAAAGAGAAAGAGGGAGAGAGCGCGAGAAACAAAAGATAAAAAGTCGTGAGAGAGGGGGGAAAGAAAGGAAGTGGAAGAGAGAAATCCAAAGAGAAATAGAAAGACAGAAGGAGAGAAAAGAGAGAGGAAAGTGTGACGGGTAGGAAGAGAGAAAGAGAAAAGAGAGAAAAGGAAAAAAGTAAGTTAGAGCTAAAGAAATTAAAAAGATGCAGAGAGAGAAAGAGACAAAGAGCAACAAAGGAAGAGGAAAAGAGACACAGAGAGTGAAAGAGACAGAGACAGAGAGTGGAAGAAGAGGGTGGAAAAGAGGGAGAGAGAGAGAGAGAGGGAGAGAGAGAGAGAGAGATAAAGAAATAAGAGAAAGAGGGAGGGACAAAGAAAGAAAAAGAGAGAGAGGGAGAGAGCATGAGAAACAAAAGAGAGAAAAAGAGAAGTTATGAGAGAGGAGGGAAGAGAGGGAGAGGAAGAAAGAAATCCAAAGAGAAATAGAAAGATATAGGAGAGAAAAGAAAAAAGTAAGCACAAAGGGTAGGAGAGAAAGAGAAAAGAGAGAAAAGGAAAAAAGGAAGTTAGAGAAGAAGATAAAGAAGTGCTTACACAGGGTTTATACACATTTTTCATGGCCAAATTTTAGTACTTTTTAAGGACTTTCAAAGCCAGTTTTCCAATTTATCCAGTACCATTCAAATAAAGGTCTGGTGTGCGTTTGAAAAATGCATTTTGCACACAAATGTATCTGTGATTTACATATGCAATTTTTAATCTCGTGTGCGTGTGAATAATTCTCAAAACATTTGTTTTTGAAACAAATCTCTCCTAATATAGGTGTTGGGTAAAAATGACAGTAATATGTAGCTTAAATTTTCAATTGCAGGAAGGTCTTCTTATTGCAACCCCATTTGGCAACGTTTTGCTCTGCTTACACAGGGTTCATACACCTATTTCATGGCCAAACTTTTTAAGGACTTTCAAAGCTAATTTTCCAATTTATTCATTAAAAAAAGTCATGTATTTTGCACACAAATGTATCTGTGATTCACATATGCAATTTTTAATCTTGTGTGCGTGAGTTCTTCTCAAAACATTTATTTTTGAAACAAATCTCTCCAAATATAGGTGTTGGCTAAAAATGACAGTAATATGTAGCTTAAACTTTCAGTTATTGCAATGTATAGCTAGGAAACTCAACCTTCATTGATTGAATTGCCCATAAAAATGTACACAATTGATAACCAATGTTTGCACTAATACACATTTTATAGTGCCCTATTTAGCTGTAGCATGCACCTGTCCTATTAATGGCGACCCATAGGGGGCGATGACACTTCGCAGGAAGATGAAACTAATGCCAGCTGCCGTTAACGATAAGGGAAGAAATGCACCGGCAAAGCAAAGCCACCAAGGAGCAGTGTCGGCGATATTTACAAGCTGACTTGTTGCAACTCGCAACAAGTTCAAGCATTTACAAGCACGTCATCCAACATTTAAGCACTTTTCAATCCATATTTAAGCATTTTTTTAAAACACCGGCACGAAGCCTGTGCTTACCTTAGCACACCAACAGCATACTGGAGTGAAGCTCGATGTGGGATGGAGCCGCCAGTAGCTGGCGCTGCCGGCGGGAACGCCACCTGAAAATACAGCCACAATTAGCATTAGCGGCGCCGTTAGCATTTGCAGAACAATTAGTTCTGGATTCTCATCACATTTCTAATGACATTTCACGTCTTTTTATTGCTATTAAATGTCAAAAACAGGTCAAATTTAATGAAATCAAAGTGTTTTCCCAGAGGCTACCCGAGAACTCCAAACACCTCACCCAAAAAGCTGCTTTGTGACCCTCAAAACTTCATTTTAGTTTGTGGAAACAAAATCGAACGAAACAAATGTAAAGAAAGTGCAAAAAAAAAAAAAAAAAAAAAAAAAAAAAAACAGACAGAAATGATCTATTGTCAAGAAACAGAACCGGATCAGGACCCAAACGTGTGAAGTGCTCACACAAGTCTGGCGTGGAAAGACAGGAAGTCAGAGACCAACGAGATCTATTCCAATTGCCCGAATTAATATCGAAGAGATGGGGTCGATACCGGACAGGACCGGACAGACAGGATGAATTTCGAGAATAAACAGAACAACCTAGACGGGAACAAAAACTGGAGAGAATAATAAACAGGACAAAAATTGACAGAAAAAAAACTGGAAACCGAAATTAAACAGGACAAAATAGACAGGAACAACACCGGACAGGAAATACCAACAGGAACAGTCGAAACCCGCGGGCTGACAAAGGAAGAGTGAGAGCACTGAGCTTAAATAGAAAGTCAATCTGTCAACGAGCCGCAGCTGGCGCCACACGGGCGGGGCCAATTGGGCGCCATGGCAACCGTGAAACTAATAGGTTTTATAAAATATGTAATATGGATCTTATTTTCCAAATGATAAATAGGTTTGGAATATCAGATTATTTATAAACAACATTGAGGTTTATGGAGAGTAAAAAAAATAGAATAATTTGATGAATAAAACAAAAACAAAACTGTTTTTTGGGACATTCATTCATTCTTTGAGTTTTTCCTTGCTCTCAGGTAGGTTTTAGATCAGGGGATTGTGTCATAACAAGCTGTAGTTTGCAATAATCTGTTGTCTGTGCAGCCTTTTGAGATTCCTTGTGATTAAGGGCTATACAAAAAACACGACTTATTTTTGTTGGATACTCCAGGTAAAATGTTAAAATAAAATAAAAATAATAAAAAAATAAAATAAATCCAAAAGAATTAAATCCTAAAGTAATCTTTTTTTCTTTTTTTTTTTTTAAACACAATGACGTCAGCTCTGTTCTTGTGACATTTTGGGGTGATTTTAATTTTATTTTGAAGGCCACGGTTCATCGAAAATAGTGTCAGCTCTGTTTTTGTGACATTTTCGGGGGATTTTCATTTTATTTTGAAGGCCGAAGATCATCAAAATGATGTCAGCTCTGTTGTCGTGACATGTTTGGGCGATGTTTGTTTTATTTTGAAGGCCACGGTTCATCGAAAACAGTGTCAGCTATGTTTTTTGTGACATTTTTGGTCGATTTTTATTTTATTTTGAAGGCTAAAGTTCATCAAAATGACCTCAGCTCTGTTGTCGTGATATAATTGGGAGATGATTGTTTTATTTTGAAGGACACAGTTCATCGAAAACAGTGTCAGCTATGTTTTTGTGACATTTTTGGGCGATTTTTATTTTATTTTGAAGGCTAAAGTTCATCAAAATGACCTCAGTTCTGCTGTCGTGACAAATTGGGTGATGATTGTTTTATTTTGAAGGCCACAGTTCATTGAAAGCAAAGTAAGCTCAGTTTTTGAGACATTTTTGGGCGATTTTCATTTTTTTTGAAGGCTTAAGTTCATCAAAATGACGTCAGCTCTGTTTTCGTGACATAATTGGGTGATGTTTGTTTTATTTTGAAGGCCACGGTCCTGGCAAGCCAAGTAAACGCTGTCATAATGGCCAAAATGTCCTTTTTGGGGGTTCCAACAAGTCCCCGTCTCATCACGTGCACAACAATATTTGCTGTGAGCGATTCTAAATAG